>NC_140279.1:9270027-9515913 GCF_964030765.1 Micromesistius poutassou
AGCAGTGAGGCTAGCAGGTCAGTGCTGAGGCTAACAGGTTAGTACTGAGGCTAGCAGATCAGTGCTGAGGCTAGCAGGTCAGTGCTGAGGCTAGCAGTGAGGCTAACAGGTCAGTGCTGAGGCTAGCAGTGAGGCTAACAGGTCAGTGCTGAGGCGTGCAGGTCAGTATTGAGGCTAACAGGTCAGTGCTGAGGCTAACAGGTCAGTACTGAGGCTAATAGGTCAGTGCTGAGCCTAACAGGTCAGTGCTGAGGCTAACAGGTCAGTGATGAGGCTAGCAGTGAGGCTAACAGGTCAGTGCTGAGGCTAGCAGTGAGGCTAACAGGTCAATGCTGAGGCTAGCAGGTCAGTGCTGAGGCTAGCAGTGAGGCTAACAGGTCAATGCTGAGGCTAGCAGGTCAGTACTGGGGCTAGCAGGTCAGCGCTGGTCCAGGTCAGTGTTTCCTCTCGGGAGGGTCGGCCTCTCTCTTGTGATGATGTTAAGAAGGAGGCCAGAGTCACCGTGCCCCTAAGGGGGACACTGTATTTCTCACGCAGAGAAATTACCAGGATAACATCCACCAAGTTGCACCACTGACAAACATTAACAAATTTCTCCTACAGGGGATTGATAAAGTTGTATCTATTGAACAGAAAGAACCACACTTTACTTTACACACTTTACCACAGCATTTGCCTACTGAATGCCACAGATATATTTTAAGCATTGAACTGAATGCCACACAAATATATAATTATGTTTTTGCATAATCTTTGCATAATTTCAAAAGTTCAGGGAAAAGTATATTCCTCTTCTGGTCTTGCTTAGGCCAATAGCCTTTTGAGGCAGTGTTTTTTCAGACCCCCATCCCGTCCCCAACCAAGCTCCCACCCATCTTTATATATATATATATATATATATATAGATATCTATCTATATCTATATATCTATAAATCGACATATAGATATCAGTGTTGTGCAAGTTCACACTTCACGTGAACAAGTTCAAAGTTCAGTTCATACAAAAGAAAATGAATAAATTCACGTTCATAGTTCATCAATTCAGTTTTGAACTAGTTCATGTTCAGTTCATTAACAGTTCTTTTCTGTCTATTTCTGTGCTTTTCTTTTAAAATGGATCCTCTCCATTATCAGCTGCCCATCACTACCATCCAAAATTGTTGTGGATATTATTTGCACACCTTTTTCATTCATCACAACTAAGGCAGTAACTCTATTTAATAAACATGTATTCTGGACCTAAGGATCAATTCAGAATGTCACAAAATCTGAACTAGTTCAAGTTCAAGTTCTTTAGTTAAAAATATGTTAAGTTCAGTTCAAAGTTCATAGAAAAATGAACTTGTTCAATGAACTAGTTATTTTGAAGTAGTTCATGCACAACACTGATATATATATATATATATATATAGTACATTGACTGCTGACGGTTGTTGTTAGTGATTAAAACACCAGTAACCAGTAGGTCCAGTGACAGTAACCAGTAGGTCCAGTGACAGTAACTAGAAGGTCTAGTGACAGTAACCAGTAGATCCAGTGACCAGAAGGTCCGGTGTCAGTAACCAGTAGGTCCAGTGTCAGTAACCAGTAGGTCCAGTGTCAGTAACCAGTAGGTCCAGTGACAGTAACCAGTAGGTCCAGTGACAGTAACCAGTAGATCCAATAACCAGTAGGTCCAATGTCAGTAACCAGTAGATCCAGTAACAGTGACCAGTAGGTTCAGTGTCAGTAAGCAGTAGGTCCAGTGACCAGTAGGTCCAGTAACAAGTAGGTCCAGTGACAGTAACCAGTAGGTCCAGTGACAGTAACCAGTAGATCCAATAACCAGTAGGTCCAGTGTCAGTAACCAGTAGATCCAGTAACAGTGACCAGTAGGTTCAGTGTCAGTAAGCAGTAGGTCCAGTGACCAGTAGGTCCAGTAACAAGTAGGTCCAGTGACAGTAACCAGTAGGTCCAGTGACAGTAACCAGTAGGTCCAGTGTCAGAGCCTCAGACTGCTGAGATGCACATGTCCATCGTCTTCTGAACTTGTACTTTCCAGTATAACATCTATGGTCTCTATTTCTATATCCTAGTATTTGAGCAAGTCTCTGGCCCCCCGGGCCTCCCGGGCCCCTGCAGGCTCCTGGGTAAGTGGTCCTGGGGCTGGTGGGGGCGGTCCGGGTCCAGGAGCAGCAGGCCGGTCCTCTGGGGCCCCGCGGCGGGCCCCCTGCATAGGGGCGGGGCCTGCTGGCTGTCTGCCTCATTGGCTGAGCTCCTCCACTCCCAGGGGTCCCTGCAGTCTGAGGGCCTGGGGGGGGCCCCCACACGGACCCGCTTCCGGGACCGGGCGGCCGCCTGCAGGAGGCGTGGGGGGGCGGGGCCGGGGGTGGGGCCGGGGACAGGGCCGGGGGTGGGGCCAGGCACGGGGCCGGGGGGGGCGCGGCTCCTCTCCGTGATGGCGAGCCACTTGGCCCGCGTCAGGGCGCTCTTAGGGGACACGGCGGGGGCCCCGGGGTCGAGCGGGGTCCTGGGCCTCACCACGGGGGGGTAGACCGGGACCTGGGGCGCCTCAGAGCCCTCCTCTCTTCGGTCCGTCACTTTCTGTTGCCATGTCAACACCGGCTCCTGGGGGCCAGGGGGCGGGGCGGGCCCCTGGGGGCCCAGGCCGGCGCAGGGCAGGGTGTGGCTGAAGGTCACCATGGTCTCCTTGCCCATGGGGCTACGGGGGGCGCAAAGCTCCGCCTCCATGCTGGCCCTCTTCGGACCCCCCGCGGGCCCCTCCCCCGCAGGCCCCGGCCCCGGGGCCCCCTCCGCCCCACGGGGGGCCCCACAGATCTGGTCGCTGCTCTGGGAGGCGGAGGCGGGGCCCTTGTTGTAGACCGAGTCATGGCCGCGCTCGGCGAGGGCCCTCAGGGCATCGGGGGGGGCCCACGGGGGGGCCGGGCCCCCGGGGGCCGCCACCTCTTGGGGCCGGAAGTTATCCACAGCATGACAGGCCTGGGGACCAGGAGACAGGTGACCAGGGGAGGGTTAGTGGGTACCAGGTGAGGGTTAGTGGTTACCAGGGGAGGGTTAGTAGTGTAACAGGTGAGGGTTAGTGGTTACCAGGAGAGGGTTAGTGGTAACCAGGGGAGGGTTAGTGGTGACCAGGGGAGGGTTATTGGTTACCAGGGGAGGGTTAGTGGTGTAACAGGTGAGGGTTAGTGGTTACCAGGGGAGGGTTAGTGGTGACCAGGGGAGGGTTATTGGTTACCAGGGGAGGGTTAGTAGTGTAACAGGTGAGGGTTAGTGGTTACCAGGGGAGGGTTAGTGGTGACCAGGGGAGGGTTAGTGGTTACCAGGGGAGGGTTAGTGGTGACCAGGGGAGGGTTAGTGGTTACGAGGGGAGGGTTAGTAGTGACCAGGGGAGGGTTAGTGGGTACCAGGGGAGGGTTAGTGGTGACCAGGGGAGGGTTAGTGGTTACGAGGGGAGGGTTAGTAGTGATCAGGGGAGGGTTAGTGGGTACCAGGGGAGGGTTAGTGGTTACCAGGGGAGGGTTAGTGGTGACCAGGGGAGGGTTAGTAGTGTACCAGGTGAGGGTTAGTCTGTACCAGGTGAGGGATAGTAGTTACCAGGTGAGGGTTAGTCTGTACCAGGTGAGGGTTAGTTACCAGGTAGGCAGCGATGAAGGCCCCGATGAGAGCCCCGGCCCAGACGTCGTGGGCGTGGCTGCGGTGCTGCGTCACCTGGGTCAGCCCCACCAGCCCGGCCGCCAGCCAGAACCCCAACACCAGGACCGGTTTCAGCAGCCGGGGGCACGCCGGGACCGCCTGGTCCAGGTACATCTGAGGACCAGGAGAGACTCACTGGGACCAGGAGAGACTCTGGGACCAGGAGAGACTCACTGGTACCAGGAGAGAGTCACTGGTACCAGGAGAGACTCACTGGGACCAGGAGAGACTCACTGGTACCAGGAGAGAGCTCTGGTACCAGGAGAGGCTCGCTGGGACCAGGAGAGAGTCACTGGTACCAGGAGAGAGTCACTGGTACCAGAAGCCGCGGGACTGCAGAGTTCAGTTATGTTATGTTATATTATATTATCCATGTTAACATATGTTATGTTGTGTTATATTATCCACAGTAACACATGTTATGTTATTTTATATTATCCATGGTAACATATGTTATGTTGTGTTATATTATCCATGGTAACACATGTTATGTTCTTATATTCTACATGAGGGTTATTCTACATGCAGACTAAAGGTGGTATGTGGTGTGTGTGTGTGTGTGTGTGTGTGTGTGTGTGTGTGTGTGTGTGTGTGTGTGTGTGTGTGTGTGTGTCTGTGGTATGTCTGTGGTGTGTGTGTGTGTGTGTGTGTGTGTGTGTGAGACGTGTGTGTGTGTGTGTGTGCGTGTGTGTGTGTGTGTGTGTGTGTGTGTGCGCGGGTCTGTGGTGTGTGTGTGTGTGTGTGTGTGTGTGTGTGTGTGTGTGTGAGACGTGTGTGTGCGTGTCTCTGGTGTGTGTGTGTGTGTCTGTGGTTTGTGTGTGTGTGTGTGTGTCTGTGATTTGTGTGTGTGTGTGTGTGTGTGTGTGTGTGTGTGTGTGTGTGTGTGTGTGCGTGTGTGTGTGTGTGTGTGTGTGTGTATGTGTGTGTGTCTAGTGTGTGTGTTGTACTTACAGAAACATACACAGCAGCGAAGGCTGACAGAGTTGCATGCTGGGATGGGAATGTTTTCCTGTGTAGGCAGAAGAGGGTTAGTTATAGGGTAGGTTATGGTTGGTTAGGGTTGGCTAGGGTAGGTTAGGGTAAGTAATGGTTAAGTGAGAGGGTTAGTACTGGTTTAGGATAAGTCCTGGTTTAGTGATAGGGTTAGTAGTACTGGTTTAGGGTAAGTACTGGTTTAGTGATAGGGTTAGTAGTACTGGTTTAGTGAGAGGGTTAGTAGTACTGGTTTAGTTTGAGGGTTAGTAGTACTGGTTAGTACCAGGGTTAGTAGTACTGGTTTAGTACTAGGGTTAGTAGTAGTAGTGATAGGGTTAGTACTGGTTAGTACTAGGGTTAGTAGTAGTAGTGATAGGGTTAGTACTGGTTAGTACTAGGGTTAGTAGTACTGGTTTAGTACCAGGGTTAGTAGTACTGGATTAGTACCAGGGTTAGTAGTAGTAGTAGTGATAGGGTTAGTACTGGTTAGTACTATGGTTAGTAGTATTGGTTTAGAACCAGGGTTAGTAGGACTGGTTAGTAACAGGGTTAGCAGTACTGGTTTAGTACCAGGGTTAGTAGTACTAGTTTAGTGAGAGGGTTAGTAGTACTGGTTTAGTATGAGAGTTAATAATAATAATAATAATAATTGATTGAATTTATATAGCACTTTTCTAGACACTCAAAGACGCTTTACAGCCTCACTAACCACCACAAATGTGTAGCACCCACTTGGTGATGGTCGGCGCCAGAATGCTCACCACACACCAGCTTGAGGTGGAGAGTGAGGGAATTAATGAATCAGCCAATTATACAGGGGGGTGATTAGGGGGCCAGATTGAATGAGCCTGGCTCGGCAGTTTTAGCCGGGACACCGGGGAATCCCCTACTCTTTGCGATAAATTCCCTGGGATCATTTATGACCACAGTGAGTCAGGACCTCGGTTTTACATCTCCTCCGAAGGACGGCACCTTCCACAGCACAGTGTCCCCGGCACTGCACTGGGGCATCGGGATAGATTTTTGGCCAGAGAGAAGAGTGCCACCTACTGGTCACCAACCGACACCACTTCCAGCAGCAACTCAGTGTTCCCAGTTGGTCTCCCATCCAAGTACTAACCTAGCCCACACCTGCTTAGTAGTACTGGTTAGTACCAGGGTTAGTAGTAGTAGTAGTGAATGGGTTAGTACTGGTTAGTACCAGGGTTAGCGTACCTGGCGGTGAGGATAGCCTGCCGGTCATGCCCGGAGCAGATGTCCTGGTGGATAAAGGGGTTGAGGTCACAGGGGACGCTGAGCAGGGTGTAGTTGGGCTGACACACCGTCAGGAAGAACGGGGCGTAGTACCCGGTGGACAGCTGGATGACATCAGTGATCAGGGCCGTCGCACACAGCCCCAACACATGGACCCCTGGGGGTCAGAGAGCAGAGGTCACAGCCCCAACACACGGACCCCTGGGGGTCAGAGGGCAGAGGTCACAGCCCCAACACATGGACCCCTGGGGGTCAGAGGGCAGAGGTCACAGCCCCAACACACGGACCCCCGGTTAGTGGTGAGGGGTTAGGAGTTAAGGGGTTAAGGGGTTAGGGCTTTAGGGTTAGGGGTTAAGGATTTAGGGGTTAGGAGTTAAAGGGTTAGGGGTTAAGGGGATAGGAGTTAAAGGGTTATGGGTTAGGAGTTAGGGGTTAGGAGTTTGGGGTTAAGGGTTAGGGGTTAGGGGTTAAGGGTTAGGGGTTTGGGGTTAAGGGTTAGGGGTTTGGGGTTAGGGGTTAAGGGTTAGGGGTTTGGGGTTAGCAGTTTGGGGTTAAGGGTTAGGGGTTAGGGGTTAAGGGTTAGGGGTTAGGGGTTTGGGGTTAGGGGTTAGGGGTCAGGGGTCAGGGGTTAGGGGTTTCTGTACCTACGAAGAGCACGGTTCTCCTGAGGAAAGCGTTGAAGGTGCAGTCTCCTCGGGTGACGCTCCCCTCGGCCCCCGGCCACACAACGACCCGCCTCCTGAGGGCGTAGACCAGCCCCTCCCCCAGCATGATCTGGAACACATCAGCCAATCACAGCCCTCCCCCAGCATGATCAGGAACACATCAGCCATGTGCTGAGTGTGTAATGAAGGGGTTTTCAGTGTGCATTGTGTTGGGTGTGTGTTGAGTGTGTGTGTGTTGTGTTGAGTGTGTGTTGAGTGTGTTTGTTGTGTGTTAAGTGTGTGTTATGTGTTGATTGTGTGTTGTGTGTGTGTTGCATACGTCTTGTGTGTGTGTTGTTTTGTGTGCGTCTTGCCTGTGTGTTGAGTATGTCTGTTTTGTTGTGTTAGTGTGTGTAATGTGTGTTGTCGGTTGTGTGTCCAGACCGTGGCAGCAGGTCCAGCGAAGGCGAGGCTGAGCAGCATGAGCAGAGGGACGGTCTCGGAGGCCGGGGCCACGTAAGGGAGGCTGAGGCTGGGCTGGTGGCAGCGGTACCCCCCCTGGGCGGGCTGGAGCTCCAGCAGGTACAGGGACAGCATGGAGCACGCTACGATGGGGAGCTAACGGCACACAGGGACAGCATGGAGCAGAATGTTGCTAGGTAACCCATGCTGCCAGAATGTTGCTAGGTAACCCATGCTGCCTGGTTGCTAGGTAACCCATGCTGCCAACATGTTGCTAGGTAACTGAGGAGATAGAGCGGCGATAGGTGTGATTGAGGGATGTCCGAGGAGTAATAGAGGGGTGATAGAGGGGTGAGAGAGGGGTGATAGAGGAGTAATAGATGGTTGATAGAGGGGTGATAGAGGAGTGATAGAGGGGTGATAGAGGTTGGATAGAGGGGTGATAGAGTGCTTGCGGGGTGATATAGGAGTGATAGAGGAGTGATAGAGTGCTTGAGGAGTGATGGAGTAGTGGTAGAGAGGTGATAGAGGGTGTATAGAGGAGTGATATGGGGTGATATATGGGGTGATAGAGAGGTGATAGAGGGGTGAAAGAGGAGTGATAGATGTCGGATAGAGGGGTGATAGAGTGCTTGCGGGGTGATATAGTAGTAATAGTGGTAGAGGGGTGATAAAGGGGTGCTAGAGGAGTGATATAGGGGTGATAGAGGAGTGATGGAGGGTGGAAGAGGAGTGATAGAGGGGTGATAGAGGTATTCTCCTCACCTCCACAAAGTAGAAGCAGGGGAGCAGCGTAAGCCCGTCTTTAGGAGCCATCTTCATCTTCATCACCTCCACAGTTGCACTGAAACACCCCAAGAACGTATTGGGTGTGTCTAATGAGTACCACCTAGTAGAACAGTTCTGTATTGGTTTGGGTGTTTTGGTGACATACCATGGAAGCTATTGAGCAAAAAGCTATTTTCCATAGGAAATTAATAGGATTCTTTAAAAAATCTAATCAAAATGTCGGTGAAAAAATATATATTGTGTGTCTAATGAGTACCACTAAGTAGAACTGAACCATTATCCATAGGAAATTAATGGAGTCATTTATTGACGGTCCCTATGTGAAAAGCAAGCAGTAAGGAACCAGTGGGGGTCCCTTGGTTGTAGGAAATGACTAATGACTGAAAGCCCGGCAGCAACCGCTGATGAACCCCAAATGAATATGCGATTATCTGTCGAATATCCAACAACAAACTAACTTCACCACGGTCTGGTGACTAAGATGTGTAGCATAACTACCTCTCAGATGTGGGACCGCAGTGTGGGACTCACCTGTAATGATGCGTCGCTCCTCCCGCTTCCTCCGTCTGCCTCCCGCACGGTCACAGAGGGAGGTCCGTCCCACGCCTCCCTCCTCCTCCTCCCCTCAACCGCCTCTCCCTCTTCCTCCCCTCTACCGCCTCTCCCTCCTCCTCCTCCCCTCTACCGTCTCTATCTCCTCCACCTCCACGTTACCGTCTCTTCCTCCTCCTCCTCCGCTCTGTCTCCCGGTAGCTCTCCGCTCTGTCTGCCGGTAGCTCTCCTCTCCGTCTCCCGGTAGCTCTCCCCTCTGTCTCCTCTCCGTCTCCCGGTAGCTCTCCCCTCTGTCTCCCGGTAGCTCTCCCCTCTGTCTCCTCTCCGTCTCCCGGTAGCTCTCCCCTCCGTCTCCCGTTAAGGAGTTCCGTTCCTCACGGCGTCCCTTCACTACATCTCCCGTTGGATTAAACCATTCAACTATAAAACATATCTAATAATATAAATAATACAACCATATTATGAGTATAAAGGACAACCCCATCATATCAAACCCCAGCATATCAAAGCACAACCCCATCATATCAAATCCCAGCATATCAAACCCTTCTGTAAATGCAGTTTTGGAGAACTACCCTGCTCTTCTAGAATCCCTCTCTGGCATAAAGGCTGCCAATGCAGTGGGGCTACATTTTAAAATCCATACATTATCCACTGTATATAAGCTCATGGTGTTTAAGACCTTGCTGTCTGTGACTGACAATCTGCGCAAATATATCCAGAGTGAAACAGTGGACCTGGCAAAGGCTGTAGAATAAAATGGAGCTGTTTGTGTAACTAGCTGTGTGACACAGTAAAGACCTTCTGTGCAGCAAATTCCAGATTCCAGATCCATGTACCAGACAAAGGCAGAAGCAGAAATGCTTGGATGATTATATAGTGGAATCTAGATGTGGTGCAGTGAGTGACCTGGGTAATTGAATGTCTCACAAGAAACCTGTATCTACCATGCCTGGACAGGATGGTAAGTGAAATTGAGCAGCGAATTCCATCAGTCAACAGTCTTCTTAGAGGTGTTCAGGCTTGTAATCCCCAGTCAGATTTTCTTTTCTCTCAAGAGCACCTCATGGTCTGGCAGATCATTTTTTTAGTGGCCAAAAACGTCCTTAACACCAAAAAGGAAATTATGGATATACAGGGTGTTTTTAACATACTGGATTCAACAATGTTCCCAACACTGACACAGTTAATTCAGATTGCACAATTCCTGTTAACAGTTGTAGTTGTGAGTGATCTTTCAGTGTCTTGAGAAGGCTCCACACCTGTCTTAGGTCAACAATGGGGCAAGGAAGGCTTCACCAACTTTCTCTTTAGTCCATTGAAAGGGAGCAACTGTGCAAAGTGAGTCAAAGCCAAGTTATTGACCGCTTTGCCACCATAATTTAGTTTAACAGCTTTGATGGTTCTATAACATTTTCCAGGTTGATTGGTGGCAGTGAGCCACCTCATCTTAAGTCAGAAATTCTATTAGTTTTAAACCTTGTTTTTTGCCTTTTTAGTCTGTCGTTCTGCCAAACTTGTGCTGTTTCCACACAGCTTGTTTCCACACAGCTTGTATACATGTGCATTTTAGATTAGACCATCTTGTTAAGAGTTTGTTAGCCTAAGGCACAACTTCTCCTTAAAAGGGAGCATCCTGCATAATACTGCTTTAGATAAAAAGGTGAAAGCCATAAAGAGGTGAAGGTCATAAAGAGACTTTTGTCTGAGTATTGGGAGTTGGGGGCCTGTGCCCCAGTAAAGCTCTAGGTCTAGCAACGCCCCTGCTGGGGAGTATAGAGGAGAAAGTACTGAGGAGTATAGAGGAGTGCTGAGGAATAATGGGGAGTATAGAGGACTGCTGATGAGTATAGAGTAGTAATGAGGAGTACAGAGGAGTACTGGGGAGTATAGAGGAGAAAGAGTATAGAGGAGTACTGAGGAGAAAGGAGTACTGGGGAGTACAGAGGAGTACAGAGGAGTATATAGAAGAGTATTGAAGAGTATACAGACCTCTCTGTTTCTGGTCCTCTCAGACATTTAGACTTTTAGACTAGTTTTAGTAGATAAAAATATGTTTTGGTGTTTCATATTATTTATATATATATCGGCTATTATTAGAATTAGTATATATTAGTAGAATATATTTACAACAACGCAGCTGTACATGTAGAAGTTAGGAACCAACTTGTACTCTCTGTTAATCAGAGAGGTTAACTACAATATGAATAAACAGTCTTTCTTATTCACTTTTAATAAAAATACAAAAAAGGCAGAAATGAATATGAAAAATATTGGTTAACAGTAATATTTACATCAACAAACAGCATTCTCTCCATCTCGTCCAGGTGTAGCTAGGTGAAGGTTTAACCAGGTGTTGCTTGTGTGTCCAGGTGTGTCCAGGTGTAGCTAGGTGAAGGTTTACCCAGGTGTTGCTAGGTGTGTCCAGGTGTAGCTAGGTGAAGGTTTACCCAGGTGTTGCTAGGTGTGTCCAGGTGTAGCTGTGTCCAGGTGTAGCTAGGTGAAGGTTTACCCAGGTGTTGCTAGGTGTGTCCAGGTGTAGCTAGGTGAAGGTTTACCCAGGTGTTGCTAGGTGTGTCCAGGTGTGTCCAGGTGTAGCTAGGTGAAGGTTTACCCAGGTGTTGCTAAGTGTGTCCAGGTGTGTCCAGGTGTAGCTAGGTGAAGGTTTACCCAGGTGTTGCTAGGTGTGTCCAGGTGTAGCTGTGTCCAGGTGTAGCTAGGTGAGGGTTTACCAAGGTGTTGCTAGGTTTACAGAGGTGTGTCCAGATGTGTCCAGGTGTAGCTAGGTGTGTCCAGGTGTAGCTAGGTGTGTCCAGGTGTAGGTGCGTCCAGGTGTAGGTGTGTCCAGGTGTGTTCATGTCAGGGTGGGGGGGATCCTTCTCCACAGTCCTCCACACAGACAGTTCTTTATCCAGCGCTGCTCCCACTGCTTCATGGCGTTGGTTTTGTTGGGCGAACGGAGCATCGTCACACAGCCGCACCTGAGAACCGACCGACCGACAAAACGGGGGATTAACGTTCTTCACTGGGGAACGATGGCTCCAAATAGAACCATGTTCATCACATAGCAGACCGTTCAGCAGATCATTCAGTTCATTCACTCTATCACTACTCTATCAATACTGTACTCTGGGCGTGGTATCATTTGTGTAGAAGCTGTACAACTCCCTTAAATACCAGTGTCACAGTCATAATGTCATTGGTATCTCCACCTGAACTCCACCTGTCCCCTCACCTGTATCTCCACCTATACCCCTGCAACAGGTGGAGGACTCACCTGGTGCACGCCTTGCTGTCCTCCGTAGGACAGACCCCCAGGTGGAGACAGCGCAGGTTATCCATCCACTGAACCCCCTGACCCCTACACACACACACACACACACACACACACACACACACACACACACACACACACACACACACACACACACACACACACACACACACGTGAGACAGGTTAGGAGGTCAGACAGGTGAGGAGGTCAGATAGGTGAGGAGGGTAGACAGGTGAGGGTATGGGAGACATGTACCTGTCTAGCCCCCCGGCCAGGGACCAGCTCTTCCCGAAGGTGAGGCGCAGCGGCAGCTTGCCCTGCAGCCTGACGATGACCCCATCGTTGACTGGTAACCAGTCCATACTGGGAACCAGCAGCTGGCTGGGCAACAGGCAGCACTCATCAACCAGCCCCTCGTCGGGCTCCTGGGGAGGGCCGTCGTCACGGGCTGGGGGGGAGGGGAGATAGTGTTAAGAGAGACAGGGTTAGATAGTGTTAGAGAGAGAGAGAGGTAGGATGGTAGTATTAAAGAGAGAGAGGTGGTAATATTAAAGAGAGAGTGCAGGGATAGTAGTATTAAAGAGAGAGAGATGGGATGGTAGTATTAAAGAGAGAGGTGGTAGTATTAAAGCGAGAGAGTTGGGATGGTAGTATTAAAGAGAGAGGTGGTAGTATTAAAGAAAGAGAGAAGGGATGGTAGTATTAAAGAGAGAGAGTTGGTAGTATAAAATAGAGAGAGCAGGGATGTTAGTAGTAAAGAGGGAGAGGTGTGATGTATACTGAGCCTCTGAGATGGTAGCATTAAAGAGGTGGGAGGAGCTTACAGCAGAGCCAGAGGCGGCTGAGGAGGCGGAACAGGAGGAACATGCTGTCTTGGCTGTCGGACGTGGCCGTGTAGACGGGCAGACACCCGGGCTTCAGCAGGCCCCAGATTCTGATCATCACCATCATCTCCCGGAGCATCCCCAGAGAAGATCCGTCCCGCAGGAACCCGAAGCCCGGACGCACTATCGAACCCTGTCCCCACAAACACTGTTAAACCTTGCAGCATCCCCACAAACACTGTTAAACCCTGCAGTGTCCCCACAAACACCGTTGAACCCTGCAGCGTCCCCACAAACACTGTTAAACCCTGCAGCGTCCCCACAAACGCTTTTAAACCCTGCAGTGTTCCCACTGTTAAACCCTGCAGCGTCCCCACAAACACTGTTAAACCCTGAAGCAGTTAAACCCTGCAGACTACAACCAGCCCCTATTTCCGTTTCCGGTCAACGTGCAATGAGTCTTCCAACAGAAATCAATGGATTTACAAAATGCCAAATAAGACACGACAGAAACTGTATTTCGCTACGATACTTGATTTGAAACCTCAACGAACACCACTAACCACTCGGTGAGTTGCACATTTCTGAAAACAAACGTTTAGGGTTGTTTTTTTACGGACAGGTTTGTGAATGCCCATAGACAGTAGGGGTGTAACGATATGCATATTCAAACCTAAATATTTTGGTACGGGTCTAACGGTTCGATGCACGTTTCATTTCGGTACGTACTGAAAAAGAAATAATACTTTAATTAAGTTTTTATTGATTATCACACACTCTGTTAGTGTCTTGTCCTGTTCTGATGTTTTGTGTTGAGGACCACAATGAAAATAAGTCCTGGACTTCATTGTGTTTTTATCCTCAATTGTATTTGATGTCTTTTCATTTGTGTAAGGCATTTGTTTGATACAATTAATAAATCAAAATGAAATTGTGACTTAAAAACCGAGGTACCTACCGAACCGTGACTTTAGTGTATCGTTACACCCCTAATAGACAGCCATTCTGAAGCAGACAGGGCGATTTGAAATGAGCCAAATACCCGAGACAGGACCAATAGTCAAATCTCTATTTCATCCTAGACAAACCAGAAGGGTTAAACCCTGCAGCGTCCCCACACACACTGTAAAACCCTGCAGTGTCCCCACTGTTAAATCCTTCAGCGTCCCCACAAACACTGTTAAACCCTGCAGTCTCCCTACTGTTAAACCCTGCAGTGGCCCCACTGTTAAACCCTGCAGTGTCCCCACTGTTAAACCCTGCAGCCTCCCCACTGTGCAGGTCTTAGGTACTAGCAGGGCATTACTCACCTGGTTGGGCAGGTTGGCCAGCAGGTAAAGGACGAAGTCTCCGACCCACTGGATGAGCTGCTGGAGCGACTGGAGAGGAGGGCCATCCAGAACAAACTCCTCCGTCTTCAGGTTCACCATCACCTTATCAATATCTAGAGACACCACCTGATCAATATCTAGAGACACCTCCTGATCAATATCTAGAGACACCACCTGATCAATATCTAGAGACACCATTGATCAATATCTAGAGACACCACCTTATCAATATCTAGAGACACAACCTGATCATTATCTAAAGACACCATCTGATCGATATCTAGAGACACCATTGATCAATATCTAGACACTATTGATCAATATCTAGAGACACCACCTTATTACTATCTCCCAAGAGAATACCTTTGAATACCTTCTCACTATCTATATCTATATATCTGCCATGCCTACCTTCTCACTTCTCACTATCTAGATCTATATAT
Organism: Micromesistius poutassou; assembly: GCF_964030765.1. NCBI lineage: Eukaryota > Metazoa > Chordata > Actinopteri > Gadiformes > Gadidae > Micromesistius > Micromesistius poutassou. Next base: position 9,284,271 of record NC_140279.1, read on the forward strand.
CTAACATGTCTACCTTCTCACTATCTATATCTATAGATCTACCATGCCTACCTTCTCACCATCTATATCTATAGATCTACCATGCCTACCTTCTCACCATCTATATCTATAGATTTATCATGCCTACCTTGTCACTCTCTATATCTATAGATGTGCGTACCGGTGTCAGTGTTCTTGGAGCAGACCTCAGCCAGCCGGTCCCCAGGGCTCTTGTCGGGGCTGTGCAGGGTGTGCGGGCGGAGCAGGGACTTGAAGGTGGAGCTGATGGCCATCAGCAGCAGCTTAGCGTGGAAGTCACAGGCCCGGGCGGCTGTGGCCGTGGACAGCTTACACAGAGACGCCTTCACCGCCACGATGCGCGTGGCCAGAACCTGGAGGGTTAGACAGTGTTACACAGAGAGAGGGTTAGATAGTGTTACACAGAGAGGGTTAGGTAGTATTAAACAGAGAGAGGGTTAGATAGTAGTATTAAACAGAGAGAGGGTTAGGTAGTATTAAACAGGGAGAGGGTTAGATAGTAGTATTAAACAGAGAGAGGGTTAGGTAGTATTAAACAGAGAGAGGGTTAGATAGTGTTACACAGAGAGGGTTAGGTAGAATTAAACAAAGCAGGTTAGATAGTATTAAACAGAGAGGGTTAGATAGTGTTACACAGAGAGAGGGTTAGATAGTGTTACACAGAGAGAGGGTTAGATAGTAGTATTAAACAGAGAGAGGGTTAGGTAGTATTAAACAGAGAGAGGGTTAGGTAGTATTAAACAGAGGGTTAGATAGTTCTACATGGTTCTGTGTTGGGTTCTACGTGGTTGTATGTGTGGTGGTTCTCATGGTCCTACCTGGTTCTAGGTGTGGTGGTTCTAGGTGCTCTACCTGGTTCTAGGTGGTTCTAGGTGGTTATACCTGGTTCTAGGTGTGGTTCTAGGTGGTTCTACCTGCTGCAGAGCGTGGTTCTGTCTCATGTACTCCTCGTGCAGCTTCTCCACCAGGCTGTGGACCATGCCCGGCTGGACGTGCAGCAGGACGTCCCACCAGTCGTAGCCCGTCACCATGCAGTACTCCAGCAGGAACAGCAGGTGGCGCAGCGTGGTGTTCATGTCCAGCAGCTGGCCCATGGAGGGCGACACTCGGAGCATGTGCAGCTGCCGAGGAAACACAGGTCATCTTCAGTCCTATGGTTCTAAGGATGCTATCTTCACTCCTATGCTTCTAAGGATGCTATCTTCACTCCTATGGTTGTAAGGAGGCCGTCTCTTCTCTTATGGTTCTAAGGAGGCTATCTTCACTCATATGGTTCTAAAAAGGCTGTCTCTCCTCCTATGGTTCTAAGGATGCTATCATCCCTCCTCCCTGCTCCAGACCCACCTTGCCCTGGTTGTCCACCCCGGCCAGCGCTAGCGAGGTCCAGGAGAACTGGAGGGCCTTGAAGTGCAGTGCGGGGCCCCCGGTCCGCTGGCGCTTGACGGCGGAGTCGTCCCCGGGCCGGGCCGCCCCCCCGGGACCGTAGAACACGCCCATGGTGTGGAGGGACAGCCGGTGGAGGATCTGTAGGCTCCCGTCATGGAAGGAGAGTGCCAGGCCTGGGGGGCAGAGAGCATCATGGGAGACCAGCAGAGAGCATCATGGGAGACCAGCAGAGAGCATCATTGGAGACCAGCAGAGAGCATCATGGGAGACCAGCAGAGAGCATCATTAAAGGGGAAATCCGGTGTAAAATGGATCTGGGATATGTTTAGTAACTGTGTTGTTGACGACTGTAGGGCTGTACACACAAGCTCTGTGTTCGCCATTCTACTTATCGAGTCTTAAAGACAAGATGGCGTCGGCATGTGAACTACTGATGGTATTATGTGTATAAAAGGTCCTATTAATAATCAATCTGTATACTTACAAAGTTAGCAATGCCTCGTTTTATATGTTAAGACCCTCATTATACTACTAAAGAAGTGTCGGGCTACTTCTAGCCTTGGTGGTTTTAAATAGCGATTTATTTTTTACCATGAGACATGCCCTTATCATTCCAAGTTTATAGCGGCTTAAAACAGCCAACTTAAGAATCTATATACGGGCGGAGGAGAGTGGGTTAAAGGAGTTAAGGTTAAGGGGCTGAGGAGAGTGGGATAGAGATGTTAAGGTTAAGGGGCTGAGGAGAGTGGGGGACTAAGGGGGACTAGGGGGGCATGCATCGGATGGATGATGACGTCAGACCCCAGATAAAGGGGTGATAAAGAGGTTAAGGTTAAGGTTAAGGGGATTACCCACCTAGGCCGGGGCAGAACTTGGTGTCGGAGGCAACCTTCAGGTCGGTGTTGGAGATGCTGATGGGCAGCTTGGGCAGCGCCACAGCCGAGACTCGCTCCAGGTCGTTGGTGGCAGACAGGATCCGCCACTTCAGGATGGTTGGCTGCTTCTCCCCCACTGGGAACAGCCTCCCATTAGGACCCTCTGGTCTGGTCTGGTCGGTACTGTACTGGTCTGGTCTTTACTGGTCTAGTCTAGCCTAGTCTGGTCTGTAATGGTCTTTACTGGTCTAGTCTAGTCTAGTCAAGTCTGGTCTGGTCTTGTCTAATCTGTACGGCTCTGGTCTGTACTGGTCTGGTCTGTACTGGTCTGTTCTGTACTTGTCTGTACTGGTCTGGTCCTTACCGACGGGGGAGCGATGGTGGAAGATGTTGTTGACAGGAAGTCCCTCCTTCCGTAGAGACCAGCACTCCACGATACTCCCGCTCTGACAGGACGCACACAGCAGCACCTACACACACACACACACACACACACACACACACACACACACTCAGAGTGTGTGTGTGTGTGTGTAGGTGCATGTGCATTGTGTTGCGTTGTGTGTGTGTGTGTCTGACCTGCTCAGAGTTCTCCCGGGTCAGGAACTTGAGGTGTGTGACGGTGGGGTACTTGTCCCTGCGGACCGCGTCCGTCGTGCAGCGCATGAAGAGAGACGGCAGCAGCTCTGTGTCTATGCGACACTTCTCATTCACCATGGTAACAACCACCTAGCAACAGAGAGAGGTTATCCCCATGGTCACCACCACCTAGCAACAGAGAGAGGATATCCCCATGGTAACCACCACCTAGCAACAGAGAGAGGTTATCCCCATGGTCACCACCACCTAGCCACAGAGGGGTTATCCCCATGGTAACCACCACCTCCTCACCTTGTAGAACTGGACCGGGGAGGAGCTGCAGCCGTCCGTGGCCGCCACCACGATGTTCCCGCCCCCGGTAAAGGCGATGTCGGCCAGCGCCACACGTCCCCGTAGGCGGCACAGGCTCTCGCTGGAAGTGAGCAGCGTCCCGTTGGGCTTCAGCAGGGACACAGTCACCAGCCCGCTGATGCTGACCGCCAGCCAGCCCTCCATCGGCTTACCCCCGAACAGCGTCAGCGACGGGGTGAACTTCACCCGGGAGAACTTCTCCCCGAAGTTGGTGGAGCCGGACTAGAGTAGTAGAGTGTAAAGACATGGCGGACAGAAGGACTAGAGTGTAAAGATAGAAGGACTAGAGTGTAAAGACAAGCGGTCAGCACGAGGCCAGCTGACGTCAGTGGAGCGGCGGCTGGATCAACGTTACCATCTCCACGTGCAGGGCCAGCTTCACCCCGTTGTGCAGCCAGGAGAGGGCCACGATGGGCTCCCCGGCCAGAGCGCTGCCCAGGGACGACTCCCACGAGCTCACCAGGTGGTCTGCCATCGCCCAACACTTAATGGTCCCATCGCCGTCGGCAGACAGCAGCCTGGAGCCTGGAGCCACACTCCAGGTCACTAGTGGTACTGACACACTCACTAGTGGTACTGACACACTCACTGGTGGTACTAAGACACTCGCTAGTGGTACTAAGACACTCACTAGTGGTACTGACACACTCACTGGTGGTACTAAGACACTCGCTAGTGGTACTAAGACACACTCACTGGTGGTACTAAGACACTCACTAGTGGTACTAAGACACTCACTAGTGGTACTAAGACACTCACTAGTGGTACTGACACACTCACTGGTGGTACTAAGACACTCACTAGTGGTACTGACACACTCACTGGTGGTACTAAGACACTCACTAGTGGTACTGACACACTCACTGGTGGTACTAAGACACTCACTAGTGGTACTGACATACTCACTAGTGGTACTGACACACTCACTGGTGGTACTAAGACACTCACTAGTGGTACTGACATACTCACTAGTGGTACTGACACACTCACTGGTGGTACTAAGACACTCACTAGTGGTACTGACACACTCACTAGTGGTACTAATGGCGCATTTCCACCGGCGGGTACGCTTCGGACCCAGCACACCTCAGCCCAGTAGTGAGGGTGTGATATAGCCCAGCTCAGTTACGACTCTCGTTTCCACCGCCGACAGTACCCTTATGGTAGGGCGGGGTTTAAGCCGATAGCCGCGGCAGCTACGTAAGCATTCTGATCTCATAGCAGCCCGACACAGTGTAGCCTGCTAATAAATCCAAGGAAAAAGAAGAATGCGCACAATGAACAAAGACCAACAATGTAGGACGACTAAGAAGGACAGCAAACTTTTGCGCAACATTTTCTTCAATAAACTAAGCTTTCCCCGATGTCCAGAAATACCTTGTGGGTAATGTGTTTGTTTTTTATTATCCCCCTGTCGCATGGAAGTGATGATTTTGTCTACCAATCAACAGACGCCGTGTGTAGCTCGAACTTGCCGGCACTCTTTCAGGCGTCTCAGTACCACAACGGAGGAGTACTGCAAGACGAGTACGGCTCAATATGGCTCAGTCTGGATCACGGCCACTTTTGGCGGTGGAAATGCAACCCGTGCCGCACCTTTGCAGACTGAACCGACCCGCACCCTCCAGTGGAAAAGCGCCATAACACACTCACTAGTGGTACTGACACACTCCCTAGTGGTACTAAACACACTAGTGGTACTGACACACTGACTAGTGGTACTGACACACTCCCTAGTGGTACTAAACACACTAGTGGTACTGACACACTGACTCGTGGTACTGACACACTCCCTAGTGGTACTAAACACACTAGTGGTACTGACACACTCCCTAGTGGTACTAACACATTCACTAGTGGTACTGACACACACACTAGGGGTACAGACAGACTCACTAGTGGTACAGACATACTCACTAGTGGTATGACACTCCTGCTCACTAGTGGTATGTACACTCCTCAGAACCAGTGACTCACCTGATCGGTCCCACTCCAGACAGGAAATTACCTCAGCATGCCCTGAGTTAATAGAGTAGACGTCCCAGGGATGGTCGGTGTCTATGATGTGGATCATATGGCTGACGTCTGAGAACATAAAATACATTTATAGATAAGATAGATACATAGATACATCATTCATCTTCATCATTACCCATTGTCTTCATCGTTATCATACCCATCGTCTTCATCGTTAGCATTACTCATCGGCTTCATCGTTATCATACCCGTCGTCTTCATCGTTATCATACCCATCGTCTTCATTGTTATCATACCCATCGTCTTCATCGTTAGCATTACTCATCATCTTCATCGTTATCATACCCGTCGTCTTCATCGTTATCATACCCAAAGTCTTTATTGTTAGCATAATCATCGTCTTCATCATTAGCATTACCTTTCTCATCTTCTTGGTTCTTGAGGTCACTGGTGAAGGCCACCAGGTTCCTACAGGACCAGGAGCAGACCAGAGGAACCGAGGGACAATGTGTGCTCTGGGGTCTCTTCTCCCACTCACACACGTAGGCCACCTCCATGACTCACACCCCTGGGATTAGATTAACACAAACCTGGGATTAGATTAACACAAACCTGGGATTAGATTAACAAAACAAACCTGGGATTAGATTAACACAAACCTGGGATTAGGTTACATTAACAAACCTGGGATGAGATGACATTAACAAACCTGGGGTTAGTTTACATTAACAAACCTGGGATTAGATGACATTAACATAAACCTTGGATTAGATGACATAACCACAAACAGGTAGTTTGTTTATATACTTCCTTCTAATAAATTCCATTATACATTTATCTGCTTATATTTTATATATTTGGTCTGAAGCGCAGCTAGCTTGATTTAAAAAGTAATATAGTACACACATATAATCCACATTCGCAGAATGTGGATTATATAAAAAAATTGGCAAAGGTTGTAAATATACAAGCTTTGTCTTTAGGTTGCATATAAAATACCCTCAGATTAGCAGGATAGAAATCAACTGTATTGAAACAGTTTAACATGACAGTGCCTCCGAGTATATCAGAACATAAGAGTAGTATATTAGTACATATAGTAGTATTAAGTACATTAGAGTAGTATATTAGTTCATATAGTAGTATTAGTAGTATATTAGTACATTAGAGTAGTATATTAGTACATTAGGGTATTATATTAGCACATATAGTAGTATAATTAGTACATTAGAGTAGCATATTAATACATTAAAGGTAGTATGTCATTATATTAAAGATAGTATATCAGTATTATATTAGTACATATAGTAGTATATTAGTACATTAGAGTATTATATAGGTAAATATAGTAGTATTAGTAGCATATAAGTACATAAGAGTAGTATATTATTACATATAGTAGTATATTAGTACATATAGTAGTATTAGTAGTATATTAGTACATTAAAGTAGTACATATTACGTATTATTGTCAAAACCTCCTTCTTTCACCTCCGTAATATTGCAAAGATCAGATCCTCACTCACACCCCCCACTGCCGAACAACTCATCCATGCCTTCATCTCCTCACGTCTCGACTATTGCAACTCACTCCTCTCCGGCATCAGCACCACCTCCATCAACAGACTCCAACTGGTCCAGAACACAGCAGCCCGTCTCCTCACTCACACTAAATCTTGGCACCACATCACCCCAGTCCTCAAAAAACTCCACTGGCTCCCCAACTCCCACCGGATCCATTACAAACTCCTGGTCCTCACCTATAAAGCTCTCCCCCATCTGGCCTCCTCTCCCCCTATCAACCCCCCCCCGTTCCCTCAGATCCTCCTCAGCCGGTCTCCTTTCCACCCACACATCAAAACTCTGCAATCTCGGTCACAGAGCATTTTCCAGGGCAGCTCCCAGGCTCTGGAACTCCCTCCCCCAACATATCCGTGACTCCCAGTCCCTCACCATCTTCCAGTCCCACCTCAAGACCGCTCTTCTCCTCTGCCTACTCCTAGACCAGCCCCCTCCCATCATCTTTCCACTTATTTTTGTTTATTTATTTATTTATTTAACTCTGTGAAGCGCTTTGAGTGCGAGAAAAGCTCTATACAAATCCGATTTATTATTATTATTAATATTAGTAGTAGTATATTTGTACATTAGAGTAGTATATTAGTACATATAGTAGTATTAGTAGTATATTAGTACATATAGTAGTATTAGTAGTATATTAGTACATTAGAGTAGTACATATAGTAGTATTAGTAGTATATTAGTACATAACAGTAGTACAGTACATATAGTAGTATATTAGTACATATAGTAGTATTAGTAGTATATTAGTACATTAGAGTAGTACATATAGTAGTATTAGTAGTACATTAGTACATTAGAGTAGTATATTAGCAGTATTTCGGGTTTACCAGAGAGCGTTTTGTTGTCCGACACCAAGGTACCAACGAGGACCCCGGAGACAGAACAGCTGTCTCTTCTGATGCCTGCTCGTAATCTCTTAAAAGGTCCACTGTAAATATTAAATAAATATAAACTGTCATTATTTTTTTAATTAGTGTATATAAAAAGACCCGGTGTCGTCTGAAGAACATCTAAACCCACGTCAGTGGATTTGATCGGAGGTGTTCCCAGCAGGCTCCTCCGTGGTCCTCCACACCCGGTTGCTTGTTGTCGTTCGGGCCCGAGCGACGCGCTCTTATTAGCTGATCAGGGATCGATAATCACGTTATTATGGATCGCGAACGCCGATTATATTTTCATAGAACATCCATCGGATGTGATGCTCGGTTTTGAGACACATGTCGGATACAGTACAGGTTTAAACCGGTTTAAAGCTCCCAGGGCGGCTAACCGAGCAGCTAGCGCTAGCAGCTAACCCTAGCTAGCCGCTCCTCTGAGGCGTTCTGTGAAGATCTGTCATCTAAGAGATGATTAAACCATCAGGTATACATATCTATACACATATATCTATACATCTACATCTATAGAGGGGTGGCCTCGGACTGACACAGCGGGGAGGCGATCCGTCTGTCCTCCAGGTGACCAGAGGCTTTACTCAGCGAGGAGGAGCTGAGATGTTATTGATGGACTAGTTAGTGACTAGTTAGTACTGATAGTTGTATTAGTATAAGATGTGATGTTATTGATGTGGTTTAGCTAGAGAAGATCATCTTCTGGTGTCAGTACTCTAGTTCTAGTTGGTGACAAGTTAGTAGTATAACTCTGTTATTGTACTAGTTACCAACTAGCAGAAGATCATCTCCTATTGTCACAACTCTTACTGTACTAGTTAGTATTAGTGTAACTCTGTTATTGATGTGGTTTCAGCACAGCTAGAGAAGATCATCTTCCTGGTGTCAGGACTCTTATTGTACTAGTTAGTACTGAAAGTAGTAATAGTAGGAGTATAACTCCTTTATTGTAGTAGTTGTACTGACAGGAGTAGTAGAAGTAGAATGTGTGTAATGTAAGACTTTTGGTTTATTGGTGCGAATGGATGTGATCTGCGTGTAAAAGGATATAAAGAGACCAGGAGAAGTCAACCCTTTGCTGACTGGTTTCTGATGCACTGCCTGCTGAGAGACTGTTTGAGTTCTTAGGATATCATCCAGGGTCATATGTACTTATGGAAAGAGAAACCTTGATTTCCCTCTTCAGGACGTTTGAGCAGAGCTCATCAGTCCAGATGTCTCCCATTGGCCACTAGACCGTCACTAGGGGGCGTTGAGATATACTTCTAGTACTCCTGCTTCTGACCCCGATATCGTTGTGCCAGCAAGGAGGAGCTAAGGGATACCGAGATGTCTGAGAACCAGGGCCCCGGGAACAATGTTCCTCTGAACAACAACCGGCTGAGGAACCCCAACATCAACCAGAACCCCCTCATCAACGTCCGCGACCGCCTCTTCCACGCGCTGTTCTTCAAGATGGCGGTGACCTACGCGCGGCTGTTCCCGCCCTCCTTCAGGAGAGTGTTTGAGTTCTTCGTCCTGCTGAAGGTAACGTCTCCTCATCTATCTGTGATGTGTGAAGGGATTAGCTCAAACTACTCCTCACACTATATATATATACAGTATGTATGTGTATATATATATATATATATACTGTATATATTACACACACCTGGTCTTCTGGTCTCCTGCTGGTCTCCTGCTGGTCTCATGCTGGTCTCTTCACTCCCCAGGCCCTGTTCGTGCTCTTCATCCTGGCCTACATCCACATCGTCTTCTCCCGCTCACCCATCCGCTGCCTGGAGGCGGTGCGGGAGGAGTGGCCCCGCGACGGCGTCCTGCGGGTGGAGATCCAGAGGAACTCCACCCGGGCCCCCGTGCTGCTGATGGGACGGGGCCAGGAGGAGGAGCCGGGCATCGGGGGCGGAGTCTTCACGCTGCAGCCGGGCGGGGAGGAGGAGGAGGAGGAGATGACTCTGGAGATGTTTGACAACAGCTCAGTGAAGGTAGGGCTGTAGGCCATTGGGGGGGGGGGGGGGAACCACAGGGGACCTCACTGTACCGTACAATACCATACCATACGATATGATACCGTACGAAACTGTACAATATGGTGCACGATACCGATAATATCAGCGATTCTGCAATAAACTATATATTGTTAGACATTCCTATAACGATACATCACGATAAATGTCCAACGATGAATACAAAATGACTGTGAAAAGGGTAGAGTGCTGGATTTCGGTCTTTAGTCACGGTCCAAGTTTTTCAGTGACTCGTCTTGGTTAGTTAACTTCCGTCAAGTTTGCTTCATTCATGTGTTGAATGACTCATGTCCGTCTGTCTGCCCGTCTCTCAGTTCCAGCTGGACATTGAACCGAGACTGAAGCCCTCGCTGACCGCAGGGGGTGGGGCTAATGGCAGCCAGGACCTGTCATTCAGCCAGGCTCCTGCTAAAGGTAAGCAGCATGGGTTAGACAGTTCAAAGACGGGTCATTAACGGTGCATTTCCACCGGAGGGTGCGGGTTGGTTCAGTATGCAAAGGTGCGGCACGGTTCGCATTTCCACTGCCAAAAATGGGCATGATCCGGACTGAGCCATACTCGTCTCACAGTACTCCTCCGTTGGGGTACTGAGACGCCTGAAAGGGTGCTGGCAAGTTCAAGCTACATACGCAGTCCGTTGATTGGTCGGGGATAATAACAAACACATTACCCCCAAGGTATTTCTGGACAACGGCGAAAGCTTTGTTTATTGAAGAAAATGTTGCACAAAAGTTTGACGTCCTTCTTCGACGTCCTACATTGTTGCTCTTTGTTCATTGTGTCACGTTCTTATTTTTCCTTGGATTTATTAGCAGGCTACACTGTGGCGGGCTGCTATGAGGTCACGATGCTTACCTAGCTGCCGCGGCTATCGCCATCCAGCTTAAACCCCGCCCTAGCATAAGGGTACTGTCGGCGGTGGAAATGCGAGAGCTAACTGAGCTGCGCCAAACCGCACCTTCACTACTCCACCAAGCATCACCGAATCGCACCGCTCAGTGGTCATTAAGGAGCAGGTAGGGTTAGACAGTACAGAGACAGGTCATTAAGGAGCAGGTAGGGGTTAGACAGTACAGAGACAGGTCATTAAGGAGCAGGTAGGGTTAGACAGTACAGAGACGGGTCATTAAGGAGCAGGTATGGGTTAGACAGTACAGACAGGTAATGAAGGAACAGGTAGGGTTAGAGAGTACAGAGACAGGTCAGTAAGGAGCAGGTAGGGTTAGACAGTACAGAGACGGGTCATTAAGGAGCAGGTTGGGGTTACACTGTACAAACAGGTCATTGAGCTAGGGGTTAGACAGTGTTGTCATGTGTGTGTCTGTGTCTGTGTGTGTAGTCTGGCCCCAGGAGGAGTACATTGTGGAGTATTCTCTGGAGTATGGGTTCCTGCGTCTGTCCCAGAACACCAGACAGAGACTCAGCATCCCGGTGATGGTTGTGACGCTCGGTACGTTTCTGTACTGTGTTTAGAGACAGTTTTACTGTACTGTACTCTACTCTACTCTACTATACTGTACTCTACTGTACTATACTCTTCTGTTCTGTACTCTAATGTACTATACTGTATATTATGATATACTATACTGTACTATATTATATTACACTGTACTATATTATACTATACAGTACTGTACTATATTATACTATACTCCACTGTACTATACTATATTAAATTATACTTTACTGTACTACATTATACTATACTCTACTGTACTATACTCTACTATATTATATTACACTATACTGTATTATATTATACTATACTATACTCTACTTTATTATACTGTACTATATTATACTATACTCTACTGTACTATATTATACTGTTCTATATTATATTATACTCTACTGTACTCTGCTCTACTGTAGACCCCATGAAAGACCAGTGTTTTGGAGACAGCTTCAGTCGGTTTCTTCTGGATGAGTTCCTGGGATACGACGACATCCTGATGTCCAGCGTCAAGGCCCTGGCAGAGAATGAGGAGAACAAAGGTTAGAACCAGGAGAACCTCTAGGACCAGGAGAACCTCTAGGACCAGGAGAACCTAGATGGATAGATAGATAGATAGATAACTTTATTGCCATTGTCAACACAGTTGATTGGAATTTGTCTTAGTGCCACACAGGTTAAAATAAATAAGGCAATAAACGCACAGTACATACGTACACTTGTTCAAACAAGTAAAAATATGAAAAGATCTTGTGCTATTGCAACTTCCCATAAAGTGTTTGTGCAGTCTATAAAGTGCAGAGTGCATTTAGTACAGGTTTACACCTGAGTGCCTGAGCATTGAGGAGCCTAATAGTGGCAGGGTATGTGCTATTGCAAAAATGGGATGTTTTACCCCTGAGACTTTGCACTCTCTTTCCAGAAGGCAGTAGTTTGAAGAGCGACCTGGCAGGGTGGGAGGGATCATCTTGGACTTTCTGTGTTTTATGGCTAGTCCACGTGGCGTAGATAGAGGCTACAGATGTGATGGCATGTCCTATGATTTTTGATGCTGTGTGCACCACCTTCTCCAACTGCTTCCTCTCTGAAGAGGTGGAGTTACCATACCAGACAGTGATGGAGAAGACACACTTTCCCCTGCGGCTCTGTAGAATTTGTAATGGTGGAGCCAAGAAATTTAAAGCTGGACACTCTCCACCGCCTGCTCACCAATGATCAGTGGGGAGTGAACTAACCTGTTCTTCCTAAAATCTATGATCAATTATTTTGTTTTGTTAACCTTTAAAAATAGGTTGTTCCTCTTACACCATACCTCTAACAGTGCGTTCACACCAAAAGACACATTTGTCGCCTGGTCGAGTTGTCACCCAAGTTTTGCAGCACGACCAATCATGATCCGTCGCTGTGCAAGTTTTATCAGGCGAACTTTGTCACGCCACTTCTTTTGCCCGCCAATGGTGCTTCATGCCAATTCATTCTCAACCATGGCCAAGATAACCACCATTGCATGTCTTTACCTGTTGTGGAAGAGGGAGAGACGTCAGAATGCCTGTCTTTTATGGGTTCATAATATCATGCAGAGGCGCACACAGCTTTTGGCCGTGATATTATATATTATATTATATAGATATTTATATATTATATAATATCATATAATATTATACATAGAGCTCCGGGAGTCGCAAATGGCAACAATCACTTTCTCCTCCATGCTGCGGTTCACTGCGGAGTGCAGGGAATGGTTGGCCTGGCCGGTTGAATGCTGATTGGCTGTTACGTTATGTCACTCAGGGGGTGAACGCTGATTGGCTGTGATCATGCGAATGTCGCGGCAAAGTTCAAATATTTCAACTTGAGCGAAAGTGTCGCGCGTCTCTACGTTGACTTTGTATGGAGTCGTGTCGCCCCGTCGCGTTTGGTGTGAACGCACAGTAGTCTGACTCACAACTGTTACTAATCAGTCCTGCTACTGTTGTGTTATCAGCATATTTAAATATTTTCACATTGTCAGAATGGGACACACAGTCATTGTGCTGCCTTCAAAACAGCTCGGAGGTTCGGAAGCTCTTGCATGTCTTTACGTAAACCTTCCCTTCTTCCGAAATAAGAGCATTCAGGAAACGCCCCTCAGAAGTGCATAGGCTATGACATAAAATCGTTCTTGAGACTAGACTTCATAACAACAAGTATGGATGCCCGCAGGGACCTCTTTGTGCTTCTTTGCTGAATCAAATAAATCAGTTATTAGAACTGCTTGCGATGGTTGAACATGAGCGAGAATTTATTAGGTGATGTTTATAATTGTAAGCTATAATGTATCGTAATACAATGTTAGAATGGGTGTAAAGTTTGCCTCTAGTGCTTGCTGCAAGTTCACTTTATTCTGTCATTGAAATGGGCAGCCATTGTTGTGACGTAATCTCGGAGGACTCGGGTTGCTTTACTTCCACACGAAAAATCAGACCCAATAGAGTGTTCAAAGCACTTTCCTCCGAGCTTAAGGTCCGAACCGCCGAAACTCCCGGAAACTCTGAGCGTTTTGAAGGCGGCATTGGTGTAGAGAGAGTAGAGCAGAGGAGAGCAGAGGAGAGAGAGGACACAGCCCTGTGGGGCCCCAGTGTTGAGAGTAGTTTAATTGAACAGGTTGCCCATTTTAACCACCTGCCTTGGGTCAGTTAAAAAGTTTAAGATCCAGTGACAGAGCGATTGATTGATTCCCATCAGCTGAAGTTTACCAAATAATGTAATGGGTAAAATAGTATTAAAAGCAGAACTGTAGTCTATGAACTAGAAAATGTAATCCCACGCATAAGGGATTACTGTGCATAGAAATGCCTGTGATCTTCATGATCTTTTTGCATGTTGCTTTGGTTAAAGGCGTCTGCTAAGAACCATAACCATATTTCAGTTAAATTCAGCATATAGCCAATGCAAAGATTGATATAGTTGAGTGTGGATGAGTTGAGTTATGGTTGGATAGAAATCAGACACTGAACATAGAAACCATCAACTTCAGTCTCTTGTCTTCTCTTAATTGCACAACCTTTGAATCTGTTTTCTGTGGGTAAGATGAGGGAGGTAGTTAGATATGCTTCTTAAAATGTAAATCACAGTCAATACTAGAAAATGCATTTCCTGCAGAAAATGCAGTGAGTAGTAATGCAGTGACACATAGTTTAAGACATAAAGAAACGTTAAATGGCTTAAATCAAGTGAAGGGATTTGAACAGAGTTCAAAAGATTTTTCTCTGTACATAATTGTTTAATCTCTTTGTTGAACCATGACTTTTTATTACTAAAAACAACCACAGACTTCGATGGTATGCATGAGTTCTCTACAAAGTTGATGTAAGAGGTGTCAGTAAAATCGTCGAAACCATCGCATGCTTCCCTAAAAACATTCCAGTCTGTTTGTTCCATACAGTCACTTAACATGTCCCCAGCAGCAGGCGTCCATTGTCTAACTGTCCTTGTGGATGGTTTAACAGTTTTTAATTGTTGACGGTACTGAGGCATCAAAAATATCATGTTATGGTCCGATTGGCCTAGAGGCGCCCGCGCCACAGCACGGAACGCCTGAGGGAGTGTGTAATAACATTGGTCCAGTGTTTTCTCACTTCTCGTAGCAAGGTGTATCTGTCGTTTGTACCTGGGGAGTGATTTGTTGAAGTTGACGTGGTTGAAATCACCCATTAACAGAAGGACCTAGTCCGGGTGCGCTTTCTCAATCCCCGTGACTTGGGCAGCAAATTGCTGCATAGCAGATGTTTCACCCTGCGGGGGGATGTAAGCAAGAACCTGTCTGTAGACCAGAGGTCTCTTGAACCAGGAGAACCTGTCTCTAGAACCAGAGGTCTCTGGACCAGATGTCTCTAGAACCAGGAGAACCTGGTTTAGCTGTGTGTTGTTGGTGTCCTGAGGTAATGTGTGGTGTCCTTGCAGGGTTCCTGAGGAACGTGGTTTCCGGGGAACACTACAGATTCGTCAGCATGTGGATGGCCCGGACGTCCTACCTGGCGGCCTTCCTCATCATGGTCATCTTTGTAAGGAACGCTTGAGTTACACTCTGATGGGTTATCGCAGAGGTCCCCTTCTGGAGCTAACAATGCTGAGTTAGCAAGGTTAAGCTAGCAGTTCTGAGTTGGCATGGCTGGGTAAGCTAGGCTAGGGTGCTGGGTTAGCTAGGCTAGTAGGGCTAGGTTACCTAGGCTAGGGGGCTGGGTTAGCTAGGCTAGTATGGCTGGGTTAGCTAGGCTAGGCGGTTGGGTTAGCTAGGCTTGTAGGGCTGGGTAGCTACGTCAGGGGGGCTATATGCAGATCCAGATGAGCTAAACTGTGCTGATTTTGTCCAAGCAGACCTTGTCCGTCTCGATGCTGCTGAGATATTCCCACCATCAAATCTTCGTGTTCATAGGTAAGAAACAGTGCAGAAGTCCGCAGGTAACCCTTCACACTTCTTAGAGGCTCCAGGACTCAGCCACTAGTCTGTCCTGATGAGGTCAGCCGTCATTCTCTTCATTTTACCCTCTCAGTTTGCGATCAGTTGACATCCGTTTTATTCCAAACCCTTTGGAGCCCTGCCTCAGAATGAGCCTCCATCTTGAGTCCTCTGTGGGCCTGAGCATGGGCAGTGGCCTGTCACTCAGAGGTGGGGCACTACTACCAAACTACTGAGAGCCCTGGTTTGGAGCTCTGAGCACTGGTTTGGAATAGGATGGATGTGGAGCAGACCGGACAGTAACTAGTGTCCTAGTTGAGAGGTGTTAACCTGGTTAACACCTCAACTAGTCTACAACAGTAACTAGTATTAGTTTAGAGGTGTTAACCAGGTGTTAACCGGCCCCTCTGCCCTCAGTGGACCTGGTTAACAGCTCTAAACTATTCTACTAGTTTCTAGTATGAGTTTAGAGGTGTACACCAGGTGTTAAACGGCCCCCCTCTTCACCCAGTGGACCTGGTTAACAGCTCTAAACTATTCTACTAGTTACTAGTATGAGTTAAGAGGTGTTAACCGGCCCTCTGCCCCCAGTGGACCTGCTCCAGATGTTGGAGATGAACATGACCATCGCCTTCCCCGCTGCTCCTCTGCTCACCGTCATCCTGGCCCTCGTTGGTAAGACCAACCACTCCAAGATGACCTCTGACCCTGAACTCAACACTCTGAACCCAGCACGCTGACCTTCTCTCTGCTGCCCCCTCAGGCATGGAGGCCATCATGTCGGAGTTCTTCAACGACACGACCACAGCGTTCTACATCATCCTCATCGTGTGGTTGGCTGATCAGTACGATGCCATCTGCTGCCATACCAACACCAGCAAACGCCATTGGCTGAGGTAAGTCTAGCCCCTCCCCCAAGAGGAGCCTGATTGGCATGGTGACGGAGGTGTCGTGTGACTGAGGTGTCGTGGTGACGGAGGTGTCATGATGACGGAGGTGTTGTGACGGAAGTGTTTGGTGTTTCCACAGGTTCTTCTACTTGTACCACTTTGCCTTCTACGCGTACCACTACCGCTTCAACGGGCAGTACAGCAGCCTGGCCCTGGTCACCTCCTGGCTCTTCATCCAGGTCAGTCCGTTAGACCAGGACCGTGTAGACCAGGACCGTGTGGACCAGGACCCCGTGGACCCTGTAGACCAGGACCCTGTAGACCAGGACCCCGTAGACCAGGATCCTGTAGACCCCGTAGACCAGAACCCCGTAGACCCTGTAGACCAGGACCCTGTAGACCCTGTAGACCAGGACCCCGTAGACCAGGACCCCGTGGACCCTGTAGACCAGGATCCTGCAGACCCCGTAGACCAGAACCCCGTGGACCCTGTAGACCAGGACCCTGTGGACCAGGGCCCCGTGGACCCTGTAGACCAGGACCCTGTAGACCAGGACTCCTTAACCCCCTGACGACCCCTTAACCCCCAGACAGCCCCTTAACGGCCCAGACGCCCCCCTGAACCCCCCAGACGCCCCCCTGAACCCCCCAGATGACCCCTTAACCCCCCAGATGACCCCTTAACCCCCCAGATGACCCCTTAAGCCCCCAGACGACCCCTAACCCGGGGTTTAACCCGCTGTCTGACTGTAACCACACCTCCTCCCTGTCCTAACTCCGCCTCCTCCCTCTAACTCCGCCCTTCCTCCTCAGCACTCCATGATCTACTTCTTCCACCACTACGAGCTTCCTGCCATCCTGCAGCAGATCCGCATCCAGGAGCTGCTGCTGCACAACCAGCAGGCCGCCGCCCACCAGACCGCCCTGCAGGACAACCTCAACAATAACACGCCCCCCGCCCCCCCACCCGGGGCCACCCCACCCCCCGGGGCAGCCCTGCCCCCCGGGGCCGCCCCGCCTGCCCCCCTCCAACCCGCCGGCCCCGCCCCCGCCCCCCCGGAGCTGGACTGGGTTGCCCAGACTGCCGCCATCATCACTGAAGTCCTCAACTCCTCTGGCCCCACCCACCACCCACCAAGCCCTGCCCACAGCCAACCTGGCCCCACCCACAACCCAGCTGGTCTAGGGGACAGGGGGGCGGGGTCAGAGTTCGGGATGGGGGAGCGGGGAGGAGGGTCAGTAGAAGATAAAAGTGTAGGTGGAGCTAGTAGCAGCCCAGAGCTGTCAACCCCGCCCCCATGCCCTAGTCCTCCAATTGGAGAGCCTTTAAGCTTAAGCCCCTCCCCTCAACCCACAGACTGGCTGGCCACACCCCCACAGGCCACACCCCTCAGACAAAGCTCTGCCACAGACAATGACCAGTCAGAGACCCCGCCCCTCTCCTGATCTCTCTCTCTCACACACACACACACACACCCCCCCCGTCCTCTGTTGCCATGGTGATGAGTTTGTTGGAATCGGACTGGCCACCACTTGTATAGTGGCCTTTGCAAAGCATTCTGGGAAATGGAGTGCCTAGGTGTCGCTGTGTGTAGCCGTTAGCTTAGCATGACAGGCAGAGCTACCCTCATTAAACTTAACGGTTAGTGAATGTCTATTGCCACACCCATATGCTCCTGTAGGCCTGTTGCCATAGAGACGAGAGGTGCCCGTCATCGTGGCGACAAGTCACGACGTCTCCCATCATTAAAATATATGAAACCAATTCCTGCTGGACCCACGATGATGTGGTGCCTAATGCATCGAAGTACTACCACTCACCGTACTACCTGGCTCTGTGGTAGTACTACTCTTAATGTATTCTGATTATTTACTCCAGTAAACGTGTGCCGATCGCCTTCTCTGCACAAATGTCTCCTGGTCTCGTCTTTACTGACCTGACGAGGTACCGACAGTAAGAGGACTTGGAACATGCTCTGGTTAGTATAACCAGCTAGGAAAGGTTAGATTGGTAAGAGTTGAACTAACCAGGCTCTGCTCTAACCATGTAACTAATCAGTGAAATAACTAGTAATGAACAGCACTAGTTACACTCACACACCAACACAATGTTCACAACATCTGCTTTATTGTACAAAACATTCAGGTAATTACACTAACAAGGTGTGTGTGTGTGTGTCAGGTGAGGAGGTGTCAGGAGAGGAGGTGGGCGGAGAAGTTGTAGAGGTCCTTGTTGACCTTCTTCAGGGTGCGGACCTCCTCCTCCAGCTCCGCCAGACGCACCCTGGAGCCGTCCTCACCCCCACCATGCTGGGGACAGAGGGCAAAGGTCAGGGGTCAGCAGCAGCTAGCGGTCAGCAGGGGCTAGAGGTCGGGGGTCATGGTCACTCACTTTGTCCGTGACGGCCGTCATGTTGGAGAAGAGCTTCTCTGCTTTCTGAAGATATGACTTCTCCTCCTCCTACAAACACACAACCTGTTAGAAAACACACACACACACACACACACACACACACACACACACACACACACACACACACACACACACACACACACACACACACACACACACACACACACACACACACACACACCTGTGTGTGGAGGCCGAGGCGCAGGCAGACGTCTCCGGAGTCCGGCCCCTCGGCATGCTGGGAGGACGCCAGGTGGCGGCTGAAGCGTGGCAGCGGCATGGCCGGCACCCCCAGAGGGGCCAGCATGTTGGCCGGGGCGGCCATGATGGAGCAGTTGGTCACCTGACCTGTATCACACACACACCATCTCTCTCTCTCTCTCTCTCTCTCTCTCTCTCTCTCTCTCTCTCTCTCTCTCTCTCTCTCTCTCTCTCTCTCTCTCTCTCTCTCTCTCTCTCTCTCTCTCTCTCTCTCTCTCTCTCTCTCTCTCTCTCTCTCTCTCTCTCTCTCTCTCTCTCTCTCTCTCTCTCTCTCTCTCTCACCTTTCTGGGCGGAGCAGCGAATGCTCTGCTTGCTTTGGACGTCCCAGAGCCGCAGCGTCTCGTCGTGGGACCCTGACAGGAGGAGGGTCCCGTCCATCGACACTGACAGACAGCTCACCAAGTTCCTGTCCAGGACAACCAATCGGAGGGAAGCCGCACTCAGAGAGCAGAAGCAGCAGTACATGTCACAAGAATCTTAGCCCCACCCCACCCCTGGGCAGGTGGGCAGATAGACTAGACTAGTTTACCTGGTTTGCTAGTCTACCTGGTTTGCTGGTTTACCTGTGTCCTTTGAACACCTGGTTGCCATCGCTGTCTGACTGGAATGTTTTATCTCGGCTTAAACTCTGAAATGAAACCAAAACATAAACAAACAATCTGTTAAACCACGTTACACACGAGTTAAACCCTGTTAACACACAAGTTAAACCCATAAACACAGGAGTTAAACCCTGTTGATATACTGTTATACAGATGCTTATATAAGCTTTAGCTACGTATATCTATAGATAAATAAAGTGAGCGTACCTGACTACACAGAGACACCTGGAAGATGTTTCCATCACTTCCTCCACAGAACAGGAAGTACTCGCAGGGGTCGAGGGTCACCGACATGATGCTGACGTCAAATAGGATTGACAGGAGGAGCTCTCCTGAGCACAGCTCCCACAGCTGGAGACAGAGGCAGCTATAACATCTGCTTTAGAGGCAGCTATAACATCTGATTTAGAGTCCAACTAAAACATCTGCTTTAGAGGCAGTTATAACTGCTTTAGAGGCAGCTATAACATCTGCTTTAGAGGCCGCTATAACATCTGCTTTAGAGGCATGGAAGTCAGTCAGTCACCAGTCAGTCATCAGTCACCCACCTTGACAGTCTGGTCGAGCGAGGCGGTAGCCAGCCGGGCCTGCGGTCCCATCAGCCCACAGTGGAGGTCGGTGACGGGCAGAGAGTGACGGGAGAGGACGTGGAGCGGCTCGGGACTGCAGCCCTGGTCCAGCTGCACCACACTGGACACACACCATGAGATACACACACCATGACACACCACACACCATGAGATCCACACATACACCATGATAAACGCGAACACACACCATGATACACACACACACACACACAGTACCTGGCGAGACGCCACACCAGGGCCAGGTTGTCTTTGCCTCCAGTGACGAGGTGGGAGGAGTCATCTGTGAACTTCACACAGCTGACGTCCTGGTAGTGTCTACTGAGGACCGCAAGGAGGCCACCCGTCGACACCTGGAGATCAGTATCTGTTATCCACTGGTAATGTCTGCTACCAAGAATAATATGTTAGACACCCGGACTGACGAGGTATAATATGCATCAGTTACGACAGCTCGATGACGGCGCCTCACCTCCTACTGGTAGTCAGTCACCACTCACCTCCCACAGGTAGAGTGCCTCAGCGACGCCGGCGGCGAGGAACAGTCCGTTGGGGGCGGCGGTCAGACAGGTCACCACCCCGGGACACACCATCTTCTGCAGCATCTGGTCCTGAGATCAACACACACACACACACACACACACACACACACACACACACACACACACACACACACACACACACACACACAGTACAGCTACACTATCGTGGAGTTTATCACCATTAAATTTAGCGGATTAATTAATGTTGGTATATATTTTATGAATAGGGCTCTCTATTCATAAAAGAAAATGAAAGGGCTAATCCCTTACCCTAGCCCTCTAATGCCGCTTTTCCACCGCCAGTACCAGCTCGACTCGACACGCCTTTTTTGCGTTTCCATTGGCAAAAAAAGTACCTGGTACCTAGTACCGGGTACTTTTTTTTAGTACTACCTCCGTCGAGGTTCCAAGCGAGAGGAGTAGGTACTTTTGTGTGACGTAAACAGGCTGCTGGTAACTGATTGGCCAGCGGCTGTAAATGGGAATAATCTCACAGTTAAGTTGTGTCCGGCGTGGTTGGAGTCCACGAACCCGCTCCCGAGGGGGACACTGATCAGCGTTTCGCCGTGTGTGTCGCTCCTTTCCCGGGGCTAAAGTTAGGCTGCGCGTCGTTATGTGTGTCGGGCGTGGTTGTGTGTGTCCGGCGTGGCTGGAGTCCACGGACCGGCTCCGGAGGATCAGCGTTTCGCTGTTTCGATTCAGTGTCGTTCCTTTCCTAGGGCTCGAGTTTCGCCTTGATCAACGTTACCGTATGACAACAATAGACGCGCAGTCATTGCGCTTTTTATTTTATTTTATTTCCCATCATAACCTTTCCCGGGAATCAGGAAATAGTCTTGATCAGATTCAGATTTCCCGGGAATCCGTCTCCCGTGATTAAAACCTAATGACGACCCGCCCATGGTGGAGAGGTTATTTTCTACGACCCGCCCACATTGAAGAGGTATTCTTTTAGATGGAAACGCAACCAAACCGAGTTGAGTCGAGGCGAGTTGAGTCGAGTTGGTACTGGTGGTGGAAAAGCGGCATAAGGAGGTTTAGGGTATATTAGGGTAAATAAGAGTATATTAAAGTTAGATCACTACATAGTTTAGTATTGGCTTTAAAGACATGAAGCCAGTTGTGTTGAGCATGAGAGTAACTCACGTTAGTTGAGTATTAGTATTAAAGGTAGTATTGTTCAGTACTACCTTCCTTTGTATCTCCCACACGTTGATGAAGTTCTTGCCCAGCTGGGCCCCCAGGAGCCACCGGTCGTCCAGGACGGCCAGGCCCCGGGCCGAGGTGTTGCCCCCCCGGTAGGAGACCAGGCTGGCCCCGGAGTGGAGGTCTGACACCGTGCAATTCCACAGTTGGGAGGACGAGTCCGTGCTCACGATCACTTCCATGGGCGCTGACATCTTGGCTTCTTCACCGAAAACACAAGCCCGCGAGTGTTCAGAGCGTCACGGCCCAGGTGTATTGTGGGATTTGTAGGAATACAGTCTCCGGGTAGCGAATTTTTTGTTCGTAGGATGGTCCGCAGGCTGTCGGCTAGTCTAACGCCAACAGATGTAAACTGTGATGTATTTTCTACCATTGACTGACTGCGGCGTCGTTCATCTGTGGTAGCCTACTAAAAATGACCATCATGCCTTTACTTTGGTAATAATTTGGACATAATAGTTTCATTAAATAGTTTGTTAAGCAGGCAGGATGCAAGTTAGGACCAACACATCTCTTGTCACCACAGGGAGCCTTAATGGACTCTGTGTTGACTGTTCTGTTAATTGTACTGCTGTTATAAGCCTATTTGCTGGTTCGGAAAACTTGGAGCCTAATTGTTCGAGGTTGTTGTCAATGTTACTCCACTGCAGTGTACAATAGTCGCGTTACATTTCTCGCTGCTTTCCATACCTTGTTACCTCTGTGTAATTGTGTGACCTGCACTGCACACAGCTGGGAAAAATAGTGCAGTTTTATTCAATGCATAAGTCGGCTTATGTATTCTTTAATAGTACGCACTTATCACTTGTTGGATTGAGTTCGTTTACTTCTGTTAGTGGTGGACTAGCCGACAGCCTGCCCTGTGCCATAACCAATCGGAGGAGAGCCCTTCTAACCAATCAGAGGCGAAAAAGGCGGTACATACCCCTACCATCCTACGAAAAAAAGATTCCCCTCCGGGTAGACGAAGAATTGACTCGTAAAGTAAGCTCAGTAAATAGTGTATATTACGGCAAATAGTGTATGTTAGGGTAAATAGTGTATATTACGGTAAACAGTGAATACTGGCCCTGCTAGTTGTTTACAAGCTTTCTTTTTATTTCGTGTAAAAAAGTGAGCATAAATATTATGAATTTACTATCAAATTCACTTTGTCATTCAAACATAGTTGACTACAGGCTACAGGCTAATAGGCTACAGCTGACGTCAATAACAAGTTTAACTAACAAGGACAGTATCATCATCACAATACATAGGTAGGCTATATTATATATATTACATATCATATTATACATCAGGATGTTATGATCAGATAATACAAATGTGGTCAATGAATACTGCCGAATTAATTATGTTTAACACATTCATACACATTTGATTAATTATGTTGTAGGCCTACATACTTATACATATTACTAATTTGGATTGTTTCAGCATTATCGTCCTCCTCCACCACCTCCTCCTCTTCCTCTTCTTCCTCGTCCTCCACCACCTCCTCCTCTTCCTCCACCACCTCCTCCTCCTCCTCATCCTCCACCACCTCCTCTTCCTCCTCCTCTTCCTCTACTCCTCAAGTTTAGCCCAGAAACGGCTGCAACAGAAAAAATACATAATCTAGAGCTATAGATTATGATCACTTCTATCACTAACTAATACTACTACTACTTTACTATCACTTCTACTACTACTACTACTACTACTACTACTGCTCATACTACTACTACTGCTCATACTACTACTACTGCTAATACTACTACTACTACTACTACTACTGCTACTACTTCTACTACTATTATAGTATTAGTATAATATTATTATATTCTATACCTACTATTTAGGGTTCTAGGAACCATGTTCTGTCCAAGGAACCATGTAGTGTCTAGGGGCTAGGGTCCTAGTATTTAGGGTTCTAGGGACCATGTAGTCCTAGGGTCCTAGTATTTAGGGTTCTAGGGACAGTGTAGGGTCCTAGGGGCTAGGGTCCAAGTATTTAGGGTTCTAGGGACCATGTAGTGTCCTAGGGTCCTAGTCTTTAGTGTTCTAGGACCGTGTAGTGTTCTAGGGTCCTAGTATTTAGGGTTCTAGGACCATGTAGGGTCGTAGGACCGTGTAGGGTCCTAGGTTGACCTACGGGGCGTTCGGGCGGGGTCTCAGGGCGGGGGTCCGCCGGGCTGGGTAAGCTCTTCTGGGGGTCCCGTCCCATCGGGGCCGAGGGCGGGGTCAACAGAGACTGGTTCTTCACCAGAGTAGAAAGTACTGAAGAAGAAGAGAACGCATATTCCAATATTACATTAGATACTGGAACAATAAAGGATCAAGAGGAGCCGGTGAAGACGGTCCTCACCCTCTCTGGTCATGGCCTCAGCCGCACTCATCGCCTTCCCACTGAGGTCGTTCATCATGCCGTCCACCGTTGCCTCGTGGCGCAGGAAGAAGGGTCGCACCACCCGACTGTAGATGACATGGGAGCCGTTCCACGCCACCGGGGCCATGCACCACAGCAGGAACAGGCACTGCAGCCAGAGCGGAGGCACTAGTGAGCAGGTTACTAGGGAGCAGGTCACCAGAGCTAAACACTGGATCGTTAGTCGCTAGTGAGCAGGTCAATAGGGAGCAGGGCACCAGGGAGCAGGTCACCAGACCCAAACACTAGAGCTAAACACTAGGCCGTTAGTCACTAGTGAGCAGGGCCCTCATTTATAAAGGTCTCTGCGCACGAAAATGTTGCGGAAACAGGGATGAAATGTGCGTACGCATCTTTCACTGCCAACGTCGAGATTTATAGAAAAATTCCTTGCGGAAAAAAGTGTGCAGTTCTACGCATCCTTTCACCCTGGAGTAAAGGTCCCGCAAAGTTTTTCAAACAGTGATCTCCGGAGACGACAACAGGAAGTTGGTGGCAGTAATGCACCATATCGGTTTGCAAACCGCCAATAACGCCAAAAGAAGAACGCTACCTCCCGATACCCAACGCACATTGCGCACCACATACTATGACTTCAGATTTATTTATTCATTTTATAAAAAGCACCCATTATGAAATATGAATTAAGGCAATATTATGTTCAACACACTACAACCCATTCAAATCACAATCCTCGGCCAGACCAACTGTATCACTTAAGTTTTATTAATTTTCCTGATACATATGTAGGCCTACATTAAATTAGCCTATAGGACATAGTAATTAATTATCATATTGGCACAAGGCCAATAAATAATGCTCCTGGTGGCCTCTGTATTCTAACGGGCTAAAATATGGCAGCTTTGGAATTGCTCAAGAATTTAGCAAGGGGTATGAGACGCGAGCGTGTGTAATGCAGGCATGTGTTCCCGTGTAATGATGGGTCAGCAAAGGCTCCTTATATACTAGGAATATTCATTGATTAATTAGCATTGACCTTTTAAGGACTATTATGGGACGATCTTGGGAGGAGCATGGCGCTTGTGCACGCTCGTGCACGAGAACAAACTTCAACACATGTTGGTATTAATAACGAGAAGAGTGCGTAGACGTGTGCGCCGCAAAGTTTTATAGATCTGAATATTTTTGTGCGTACGCAGATTCTGAGGTTTGGGCATACGCAATGTTTTAGGGAGGGTTTTACGCAGAGTTTTATAAATGAGGCCCCAGGTGCATGGAGCATGTCACCAGAGCTAAACACTAGACCATTAGTCACTAGTGAGCAGGTCACCACAGTCAAACACTAGCATGTTTAATACTAATACTAGCGTTAAACACTAGACCATTAGTCACTAATGAGCAGTCACTAGAGTTAAACACTAGAGAGTTAGTCACTAGTGAGCAGGTCACCAGAGTTAAAAACTAGAGTTAAACACTAGACCGTTAGTCACTAGTGGGCAGGTCGCCCACTGTAGTGTGCCATACATCTACCCTCCAGGTCATCTGGTATCTTGCCTCCTCTGGTATCTAGCCTCCAGGTCATGGTGGCTCTAGCCTCCAGTGGCTGGTGGCTCTAGCCTCCAGGTCATGGTGGCTCTAGCCTCAAGTGCCTGGTGGCTCTAGCCTCCAGGTCATGGTGGCTCTAGCCTCCAGGTCATGGTGGCTCTAGCCTCCAGTGCCTGGTGGCTCTAGCCTCCAGGTCATGGTGCCTCTAGCCTCCAGGTCATGGTGCCTCTAGCCTCCAGGTAATGATGGCTCTAGCCTCCAGTGCCTGGTGGCTCAAGCCTCCAGGTCATGGTGGCTCTAGCCTCCAGTGCCTGGTGGCTCTAGCCTCCAGGTCATGGAGGCTCTATGGGTGGAGAGGATCTGAGCTAACCCTAACCTTGAAGGCGTAGTAGAACGGGAACCAGTAGAGGAAGATATCAGAGAAGAACTCCCCCAGACTGAAGACCCCATAGACCACCCAGTAGGTCAGCCACTTGGTGTCGTCCTCTTTGTTCTCACTCTCGATGGCCTTCACACTGCAGAGGGTCAGCGTTTAGAACACAGCTCAGGGCCTTGATACTGCAGAGGGTCAGCGTTTAGAACACAGCTCAGGGCCTTGATACTGCAGAGGGTTCCACGTTTAGAACACAGCTCAGGGCCTTGATACTGCAGAGGGTTCCACGTTTAGAACACAGCTCAGGGCCTTGATACTGCAGAGGGTTCCACGTTTAGAACACAGCTCAGGGCCTTGATACTGCAGAGGGTCAGCGTTTAGAACACAGCTCAGGGCCTTGATACTGCAGAGGGTTCCACGTTTAGAACACAGATCAGGGCCTTGATATTGCAGAGGGTCAGCGTTTAGAACACAGCTCAGGGCCTTGATACTGCAGAGGGTTCCACGTTTAGAACACAGCTCAGGGCCTTGATACTGCAGAGGGTTCCACGTTTAGAACACAGCTCAGGGCCTTGATACTGCAGAGGGTCAGCGTTTAGAACACAGCTCAGGGTCTTGATACTGCAGAGGGTTCCACGTTTAGAACACAGCTCAGGGCCTTGATACTGCAGAGGGTCAGCGTTTAGAACACAGCTCAGGGCCTTGATATTGCAGAGGGTTCCACGTTTAGAACCCAGTAAATGCGTCACATGTGACGCACACGAGCGGCTTCTGTCCATCGTTGCTCCTTTCCAGGAAATACAGGATATACTTTACTAATACTTATAGTACTCTGGATATACTTTACTAATACTTAAAGTACTCACTAGTAAAACACAGGATATACTTTACTAATACTTAAAGTACTCACGAGTAATACCCAGGATATAATTTACTAATACTTATAGTACTCACAAGTAATACAGAGGATATCATTTACTAAAACTTAGTAGGCTACTAGTAGGCTACTCACGAGTAATACGCAGGATAGACGAAGCCGATGAGGTTACAAAGGAGAGAGGCTCCGTATCCGTAAACCAGATAGAGTCCAGTTAGCGACACTGCCCCTAGTGGACACACAGGGAGACAATACACCTTTACTACACTGTTCCCCTAGTGGACAGGACACACAGGGAGATAATACACCTTAACCTAACTTAATTGATAAGTGCTAGCTCCAGGCTAACAGCTAACTCTAGTTTAATCTCTAACTCTCCATACAAGTTGTCTTCAACTGGTGGGCTGTCCCCGAGAAGTTGGCGGCCACTTTTATCAACTTTCATTTATCAACTGTAGACAGCAACGTTTACATCAACAGTTAGACAGTAAAGTTAGACTAACAGGTCAACAGTAATGTTACACTAACGTTGTAACGTTAATGTTACACTAAGTGTCCAGGCAGGATTAGGGACCATGTGACCAGCTGCCGGCTTGCGGCTTAACGTGACGTCATTAACCGACATTTATAAACACTATTAACTACAACTGCACTCAAATCAAACCCTAAACTGACAGCCAAAGAGCGTGCAGCAGTCAGAAGCATGTTAGTATGTTATAATAGTAATGACAACTCGTACCGATGGCCAGGATCTTCCTCTTCACGCCGGTCTGCTCCTCCAGCCGCCCCAGGAAGGTGCTCAGCGCGCTGGGCTCCGTGAGCAGCCGCTCGGCGCGCTCCCGCAGGCCCCCGAGCACCTCCGCGAACCCCATGAGGAGGATGGAGATCAATATCTAGATAGAGGTTATTGATATGATCGATCCAGATAAGATCTAGATATCTCTCCCCAAACCCGCTGACAGCACTCCTCAATCCGCTCTGCTCGAGAGGCGGCTCAGTGTGTGTGTGTGTGTGTGTGTGTGTGTGTGTGTGTGTGTGTGTGTGTGTGTGTGTGTGTGTGTGTGTGTGTGTGTGTGTGTGTGTGTGCGTGTGTGTGTGTGTGTGTGTGTGTGTGTGTGCGTGCGTGCGTGTGAGAAGGTGATTATGGACTTGCAAAAAGTGAAACTCATAGGCCTATCTTAGATTGATTCCACTATAGTCTAATACTTCAAGCCTTCATTTGTATTCATCTTGATTATGGCTTAGGCCTACTGCTCACGAAAACTCAAAATTCAGTATTTCAGAAAATTAGAATATTACATATATATTATATAAGACCATTAAAAAAGATTTATAATACGGAAATGTCGGCCTTCTGAAGGGTATATTCTTGTTTACTTGTTTATGCGCTCAGTTCTCTACCATTGACTGACTGCGGCTTCATTCATATGTGGTAGCCTACTAAAAATGACCATCATGCCTTTACTTTGGTAATAATTTTGACATAATAGTTTCATTAAATAGTTTCTGTTAAGCAGACAGGATGCAAGTATAGGATCAACACATCTCTCGTCACCTCAGGGAGCCTTAATGGACTCTGTGTTGACTGTTCTGTTAATTGTAGGCCTACTGCTGTTATAAGACTATTTGCTGGTTCGGAAAAATTGGAGCCTAACTGTTGTTGTCAATGTTACTTCTCGCTGCTTTCCATACCTTGTTCCCTCTGTGTAATTGTGTGACCTGCACTGCACACAGCTGGGCAAAATAGTGCCGTTTTATTCAATGCATAAGTCGGCTTTTGTACTCTACGCACTTATCACTGTTGGATTTAGTTCGTTTACTTCTGTTGGTGGTAGCCGACAGCCTGCCCTGTGCCATAACCAATTATTCGGAGGAGAGCCCTTCTAACCAATCAGAGGCGAAAAAGGCGGTACGTGCCCCTACCATCCTACGAAAAAAAGATTTGCATGCGGGGCGGAGTCAACCAGCCTGCGGCCCCACTGAGGTGATGGAGCCCAGTGGGTTCGACAGCGGCCAGCTCGTCTGCATTGTTGGGCCTCATCATGTCTCTCATCTTCCTCTTGACAATACCCCAGACATTTTCCACGTTCAGGTCAAGCGAGTCTGCTGGCCAATCGATCCCAGTATGGTCATTAATCCAGGTATTGGTACCTTGGGCGTTGTGGGCGGGGCCAAGTCCTGCGGGAAAATGAAGTCAGCATCTCCATAAAGTTTGTCAGCAGAAGGGAGCATTAACTGCTCTAGTAGTTGGCTGCGTTGACTCTGGACATAATGAAACACGGTGGACCAACACCAGTAGATGCAGAGGTGGAAAGTAACTACATTTACTCAAGCAAATGTATTGAGTCGATTTTTTTGGTATTTTGTAATTTTTCAGTAGTTTTTAAAAACTGTACTTTTACTTTTACTTAAGTTTTGGTTTAAGTATTGTACTTAGTTACATATTAAACCACACAAGTTACTGAGTAAAAGTATGTATTATTTCAGTACTTTTTCCACCTCTGAGTAGATGATATGGCTCCAAATCATCAGACTGGGGAAATGTCACGCTGGACCACAGCTACAGACCACTGAGCTACAGACCACTGAGCTTCAGACCACTGAGCTACAGACCACTGAGCTACAGACCACTGAGCTACAGAACACTGAGTGTGTGTGTGTGTGTGTGTGTGTGTGTGTGTGTGTGTGTGTGTGTGTGTGTGTGTGTGTGTGTGTGTGTGTGTGTGTGTGTGTGTGTGTGTGTGTGTGTGTGTGTGTGTGTGTGTGTGAGACCGCTAGCAGTCCTAGTTATTCAGTTATTAGGTATTCAGAGAGTCTCTGTGGAAACCTAATAACTGAATCAATATATTATTAGTTATAGTTAGGGTATAATTAGGGTATAATTTTTATTCATGGGATTGTTATTATTATTATTCCGGATTGGTAACCCCTGTAGCTCAGCCCACAAAATTGGTAATTTCTCGACGACTTTTGTGTTCCCGGTAAGCAGGTCTCCAGAAAGGTTGGGGCCAAAATTCCTACAGGGGGCGCTATAACTTATATATAATAACTATTTATTATTATTATTATTATTATTATTATTGTTATTATTATTATATAACTAATCTCAACTTTCTTACTCTTCAAAGTATTCATTGGAACGTAGGAGACTCTCTTGTCTCTTTGTCTCTCGTTTCCAAGCTGGACCTCATTGAGCTGACAATGCGACAGTGCTGCCACCTGGTGGTGAAACGCGTTATATACACCTGGTCGACCTAACACCGCCCGCAGGAGAGCTGCTGGTCCACAGCTGTGTGTGTGGTACCGGGGAGGGGCGGGACACCAGGGCATTACACACACACACACACACACACACACACACACACACACACACACACACACACACACACACACACACACACACACACACACACACACACACACACACACAGAGGACACATGGACAGAGGAAGGGAGGGAGAGGACAGACACATGGACAGAGGGAGGGAGAGGGAGGACAGACACATGGACGGAGGGAGAGGGAGGACAGACACATGGACGGAGGGAGAGGGAGGACAGACACATGGACGGAGGGAGAGGGAGGACAGACACATGGACAGAGGGAGGGAGGGCTGATGTGTGGAATGTAGATCAGGTCTGAACAGGTCGAGGAGCAGAGCAGCTCTGATCCGAGGAGCGACGCTGACACCATGAAGGGCTACAGAACCATCAAGTACAGCCTGTTCTGCTGCTGCTACGTCTTCTGGGTACGTTCCTCTCCTCCACACACCCCCCTCCACCCATCAACCCCCCACTGACCTCTTGACTCTGCTCCGGACCCCCAGGTGGCCAGCTCCGTCCTGGTCGCTGCTGGAGTCTACGCCAAGACCGCTAAGGAGAAAGGTCAGAGGTCACCTAGTCCTACACTGAGTATAGTCTTTAGTCCTACACTGAGTATAGTCTGTAGTACTACACTGAGTATAGTCTGTAGTACTACACTGAGTAAAGCACTACACTGAGTATAGTCTGTAGTACTACACTGAGTATAGTACTACACTGAGTATAGTCTATAGTACTACACTGAGTATTGTACTGAACTGAGTATAGTCTGTAGTACTACACTTGTTTGTTTTGTTGTATTTCTTGTTGTTCTGTTGTGTTACCCTGTCTCTGTAAAGCGACCTTGAGTGTGAGAAAGGCGCTATATAAAATAAACTTATTATTATTATAATTATTAGTAGTACTACACTGAGTATAGTACTACACAGAGTATAGTCTGTAGTACTACACTGAGTATAGTATTACACTGAGTATAGTACTACACTGAGTATAGTCTGTAGTACTACTAACACACTGGGTATAGTCTATAGTACTACTAACACTGAGTATAGTCCATAGTACTACTCACACACTGCGTCAAGTCTATAGTATTCCAATCATACTTTCTGTACTATTTGAATAATAACTGATTTATAACGGATGTACGATGTATGGTGTGTGTGTGTGTGTGTGTGTGTGTGTGTGTGTGTGTGTGTGTGTGTGTGTGTGTGTGTGTGTAGATGTGATTGACACTCTGACGGTTGACCCCGCCCTGGTGTTGATCCTGATTGGCTCTGTCATGTTCTTCATGAACGTCTTCGGCTGCTTGGGAGCTCTGCGCAACGCCACGTGCCTCCTGCGAACGGTAAAACGACCAGACCAACGATCACTGAACGACCTGACCCTAACGATCACTGAACGACCTGCCCCTAACGATCACTGAACGACCTGACTTAGGATACGACTGGACTAACAATCACAATACATTCAGATTTCTATGAATCACGGTACAACCTGACAGACTATTAGCCTCAACTATAACTACTATAAGTTAACTAACCTCACTTAATGAGTTGTTACTAAAGGACTGTCTAATAAAGCTGTGTCTATCTTGCCTCCAGTTTCTAGGGATACTGTTGGTGATCCTCCTTCTGCAAATCGGAGTCACAGTTCTGAGCTACATCTTCAGTGAGAGGGTAATGTGAGGCTTGGATGGGTTCACATCCCCAGTGGTAATGTGAGGCTGGGATGTGTTCACATCCCCAGTGGTAATGTGAGGCTGGGATGGGTTCCCATCCCCAGTGGTAACGTTAGGCTGGGATGGTTCACATCCCCAGTGGTAACGTTAGGCTGGGATGGGTTCACATCCCCAGTGGTAACGTTAGGCTGGGATGGGTTCACATCCCCAGGGGTTTGTAGCGCGTGGTGATGTGTGATTGGTCGTTGATCAGGTGATCCAGAGGACAGAGCAGCTGATGCTGAGAGCACTGGTCGGCTACCGAGAAGACCTGGATCTGGAGAACATCATTGACTTCATCCAGAAAAAGGTGACAGTATGTATGAGACACAGCTCTATATCAACAGCCCTATGAGACACAGCTCTATTAGACGCTGCTATATATCAACAGCTCTATGAGACACAGCTCTATTAGACGCCGCTATATATCAACAGCCCTATGAGACACAGCTCTATTAGACGCTGCTATATATCAACAGCCCGATGAGACACAGCTCTATTAGACGCTGCTCTATATAACAGCTCTGTGCGATACAGCTATATGAGGACCAGCTCTATTAGACACAGCTCTACGACAGTCAGCTCTATGAGAGCAGTTCTATGGAGGTGGTGGTCTGCTGGTTCAGGCTCTATGAGAGCAGCTCTATGGAGGTGGTGGTCTGCTGGTTCAGGCTCTATGAGAGCAGCTCTATGGAGGTGGTGGTCTGCTGGTTCAGGCTCTACTCCCTGCTGTGTGTTCAGTTCCAGTGCTGTGGGGTGCAGGTCTACACCGACTGGTCTCTCAACGCCTACTTCAACTGTTCTGAAACCAACCCCAGCCTGGAGGCCTGCGCAGTCCCCTTCTCCTGCTGCACCGGCCTGCAGACCCAGGTCTGAACCCAAACCCTACTGACCATAACCCAGGTCACGAACCCAGACCCTACTGACCATAACCCAGGTCTGAACCCAGACCCTACTGACCATAACCCAGGTCCCTGACCCTGGTAAAACTGTCACCTTAATCTTAATCCTGGTAAAACCATGACCCTATGCCCGGTCCTGGTAAGACCATGACCCTAACCCCGGTCCTGGTAAAAACATGACCCTAACCCCAGTCCCGATAAAACCAGGTTTTTAAATCCCATATGAAAAATATAGTATAAAAATATAGATATTCACACTCTAACCCTTAACCCTAACGTGTGTGTGTGTGTGTGTGTGTGTGTGTGTGTGTGTGTGTGTGTGTGTGCGTGCGTGCGTGCATGCGCGTGTAGATGGTGATGAACACCATGTGTGGTTACGGGGTGCAGCGGGCCGAGGAGAGCTCCGCCCAGGAGGAGGTGTTCACTGCCGGCTGTCTGGAGCAGATCCTCCGGTGGAGCAAACACCACCTGCTGCTGGTGGGGGGGCTGGCTGGAGCACTGCTGCTGGTGGAGGTAGGGTGGAGGAGGAGGAGGAGGGTGGAGGAGAAGGAGGAGGGGGGAGGAGTGGAGGAGGAGGAGGAGGGTGTAGGAGGAGGAGGAGGAGGAGTGGAGGAGGAGAAGGGTGGAGGAGGAGGAGGAAGAGGAGGAGGAGGGGGGAGGAGGAGGCGGAGAAGGAAGAGGAGGAGGAGGAGGGGGGAGGAGTGGAGGAGGAGGGTGGAGGAGGAGGAGGGTGGAGGAGGAGGAGGGGAGGAGGAGGAGAAGGGGGGAGGAGGAAGAGGATGTAGGAGTGGAGGAGGGATGGAGGCATTTTTCTGCGTTCATGCGTGTTCTTTCTGTGTGTGTGTGTGTGTGTGTCTGTGTGTGTGTGTGTGTGTGTGTTTGTCAGGTGTGTTTGGTGTGTTTGGCAGCAGCACAGATCTCCAGGATCCGGGCGGAACAGCAGAGGGTGGAGGTGGAGAGCCGACAGCGGAGGAAGGAGAGCCACTGGCTGCCCGCCATCCACCCCTTCCCTGAGCCACAAAGAAACGTCCTCACATAGAAACCCATCACATCACATAGAACCCTCCTACACTTCGAACCCTCTTCACCTAGGACCCTCCTCTAGATAGAACCCTCCTCACCTATACCCTCCTCCAGATAGAACCCTCCTCACCTAGGACCCTCCTCTAGATAGAACCCTCCTCACCTAGGACCCTCCTCTAGATAGAACCCTCCTCACCTAGGACGTGTGTGAAATACGGGGGCTGGGCCCCCCCGATTAACCCATGAGACCCCCTGAAAGCCTCAAAAGCAAAATTTGAAGGGGGTCTCAAATTTCGTCCAAAAAAAAAATATATATATATATTTTATTGTCACTAATGGTAATTTAAATGTGTTTAAGCTCACCATGTCCAGTATTCAGAATTTTAAACATTTATTCACAAATATGTTCTATTTTTTGCCAAGCGGAGCCAGCCAGTCCTGTGTGCGTATGCAAATTAGCCATGTGCGCCAAACAGAAGAAGGGCCCTATCTTGCACCCGGTGCAATTGACTTTCTACACCGACGCATGTGTCGTTGCTAGTTTGCACCCGGCACAAAGCTGATTTTCCCCCGCTGCAACCTCGGCACTGCCCGCTGCAGAGGCAGTGGTGCCTGGGCAGCGGGTAGCGGGGCTCCGGCCAGAGACAATCGCGGTCAACAATTGCGGGCAACAATCCCTTTCTCCTCCAATGTCGCGGTTCAGTCTACTTGTGGATGTGGAAGTGGAAGAACCAGAGACGACAGTCTCTGACGCAGTTGTTTGAGATTCATAATATCGTCTGGAGGCGCGTGTAAAACTTACGTAACTTACAACTTGTAACTTACATAACTTAGGCTACAACGTGTAGCTTACGTAACTTATGAAACTTACAATTGTAACTTACAACTTGTAAAACGTACGTAATTTACAACTTGTAACTTACGTAACTTACATGTAACTTATGTAACTTACATGTAGCTTACGTAACTTACAATTGTAACTTACAACTTGTAACTTACAACTTGTAAAACGTACGTAACTTACAACTTGTAACTTACAACATGTAACTTACGTAACTTACAACTTGTAACTTGCATAACATACGTAACTTACGTAACTTACAACTTGTTACAACTCGTAAGTTGTAAGTTACAAGTTGTATGTTACATAAGTTACGTAAGTTACAAGTTGTAAGTTACGTAAGTTACATAAGTTGTAAGTTACAACTTGTAACTTATATAAATAAATTACGTAACTTACGTAACTTAAAATTTACGTCAATTACGTAACTTAGGTGACGTACGTAAGTTACATAAATCATGTAAGTTGCGTAAGTTAAAGTTACGTAAATTGTTTAAGTAAAAGTTACGTAAATTGCGTAAATTACGTTAAGGTTAAGTAAATTGCGTAACTTATGTAAATTGAGTAAGTTACAAGTTATGTAAATTGCGTAAGTTACGTAAGTTAAATTTACGTAAATTACACTTACGTAATTTATTTAAATTTAACTTACGTAAATTGCGCAAGTTACGTAAATTACGTAAGTTACAAGTTACGTAAATTGCGTAAATTACGTAAGTTACACTATTTACGTAACTTGTATCTTACGTAAATTACGTAAGTTACGTAAATTACGTAAGTTGAATTTACGTAAATTGCGTAAGTTACGTAAATTACGTAAGTTGAATTTACGTAAGTTAAATTTACGTAAATTGCGTAAGTTACGTAAGTTGGATTTACGTAAATTGCGTAAGTTACGTAAATTACGTAAGTTGAATTTACGTAAATTGCGTAAGTTACGTAAATTACGTAAGTTGAATTTACGTAAGTTGCGTACGTTACGTAAGTTAAATTGCGTAAGTTAAAGTTACGTAAATTGTGTAAGTTACGTAAGTTAAAGTTATGTAAATTGCGTAAGTTAGGCCTACGTAGGCCTAAGTTAAAGTTACGTGAATTGTCTAAATAATAAATAAATAATAATAAATAAATAAATTACGTAAGTCACAAGTTACATAAATTGCATAAGTTACAAATTAGGCTACGTAACTTACCTAAGTTACATAAGCTACAAGTTGTAAGTTACGTAGCCTAAGTTACAAGTTGTAAATTATGAATTAGGCTACAAGTTGTAAGTTACGTAAGTTACATAAGTAACAAGTTACAACAAGTTGTAAGTTACAAGTTACGTAAGTTACAAGTGTTGTAGGCCTACACTTCTTTGTTATTTGGATAACGAATAAAAACGAGATGAAAATGTAAGCGGGACGATTTGGGAAGCGATTCAATCAGAATTAAGCTCTTTATGTGGGGAAGTACTGATCGTCCCGCCCGGCAGGTCAAATAGCAGGCGCTTGCTGCGTCACAAGCAAGTGTCCCTTTGTAAACAGTTTGGCGCAACAATCACCGGTTAAAACACAACCAACTTGAATTCATTGGCAGACGAGTCATCCCGAAATTCATGCAAAGATAAGCATACTTAAACAGTTTTTTTCTTTCAAGCTAATGTTATGTGTGTTTTCGCTCAAATTGGAATACAATACAAGCTGAAAGAAACCACCGCTGTCCTGTAACGGTACCGGAGCTCTATGCTGTCGACACCACAGCGGGGCACAGAAACACAGGATTCACTGTGGTTTCTGTGACATGAGAAACACTAAAAATGAATACTAATGTTTTATAAAGAAAGCTATCTTAGTGGGAAAGCCACGCAACAGATAGCCACAGTTACATACAGTAATGTTCTTATGACGGGAGAAAGGAGCAGAAATATAGTATAGAGACAACTTGGAGCTGTGTGTGCATGTATGTTTGAGTGAGAGATGGGAGTGGATGAGAGACAGAAAAATCGGACCCTCCATTCTACCTCACAGGTACAGAAGGCCACCGACAAGGATGGGCCACTGAGTGCAAATAAAGCTAGTGCATCCCAGAACAACAGACCAAGGAGGACGCCAGAGCAAATGCATTGTACACACAGGATTAGCAGTCCCAATGATTGAAGATGAGGACTTTGTTTTAATGATTGATACAGTTGATAGGAGGCTGACTGTTCCCCAGAAAACTAATAAGCATCTGATTGACAAACATTATGAATCATCATTGGTGTTTTTGCATTTTTTTTATTTTTCTGCAAAGAAAAAGCAAGGCCATATTTCTTTTTTATATGAGACTTGGTTATAAGATTAATAAAGTTGTTTCATATCACAACAGTTTAGTCTGTGTATGTATATTTCACGTTTATTTCATTAATTAAAAAAAAACATGCGTGCAGGAAAAAAAAAACAAGCGCACGCAGGAAAAAAAAACCATGCGCGCAGGTAAAAAAAAAAAAATTATAAAAAAAAAAATCCTTAATTTTAGAAGTTGAAAAAATAATTTAAAAAATAATGATAAAAAAATTATATCAATTTATTTTAAAAAATAATAAAAAATTAGATTTAAAAAATTAGATAAAAAATAAATTATGGTTAAAAAAAAACCTGCACGCGCATGTTTTTTTTAAACCTTTTTTTTACCATATTTTTTTTATATAGGTTTAATAATTTATTTTTTATTTATATATTTTTTTTTATATAATTTTTTAATTTAACTCCCCGGAGTATAACCCTGGAACCCCCTAGTGGGTCTGTGTTTTCCTTGGCTCACGCATCATTCTCACCTTTTTCACCCCAAACCAGTTTGCATGCCTGACACAGCACAAACATGCAAACTATTAACCTGATTTAAATATTATGATGTCAAAGATTATTCATACGTGTGAAACTGCATAGCGTGTGGATTGTGGAAACACTTTTTTCCATAGGGCTGCATGAATGAACATGAATGAAGTATAGTAGGCTATGCCATGCGTTAAAATAAT
This sequence comes from Micromesistius poutassou, assembly GCF_964030765.1. Classification (NCBI taxonomy): domain Eukaryota; kingdom Metazoa; phylum Chordata; class Actinopteri; order Gadiformes; family Gadidae; genus Micromesistius; species Micromesistius poutassou. Next base: position 9,322,332 of record NC_140279.1, read on the forward strand.
AATAATAACAATAATACATTCGAGCAAAGTATATTCCAGGCTTCCAAAACAAAATCTAGTTTTAGGGTAAATGATTGGTTAAATGATTTGGGAAAGAACAGCTGATACAGCGGTAAGTTGTACTTTTAAATCAATGCATCTGCAAACACCGTACAGCAAACACATATGTTCTTGACCCAGACATCGTGTACAAGCCCATTACTTTTAGGATTGAGTTTTAGGATTGAGTATTTGATCGTGAGAAAACATAGTTTTACCGCGAGTGAGTGTTTAATAGAATGGATGAATGCGGGTGATGCTTGGTGCGCGTGTGTGCGCGCCCATCTGTCTAAACACACGCAAATTAAACACGTAACGCATAATGCAGTCCATGGCGATGTATATTAACAGGGGGACGCATGCATATTATTAACACAAGTCGACAACGATAATGTATACAATACTGGTAACAAACGATGTTTGTTAATGTATTGCCGCATATCATTAAATAGACCCAGAGTTGCGGCCATCGAGGACCGCGTCCGCATATGTTTTAAGTTGTCTTTACCGCAATTTACATGACGAATCAGTGTTTCTGAAGTTGGAGAAGAAAACGCTATTCCATGTGTTAATTATGCCTATTATTTGGTCATAAACTGAGCCATTTGAAGTTTGAAATTCATGTGGTCTGTCATGCATCTGTCTCAGCGGAGACTGCAAACGCGCTGTCAAAAATCAACTCGTCAAGTCAAAATGCGCTGGCTCTTAAAGGGGATGGGAGATGCCACTCTCATTGGTTTATTGCATGTTAAGCCCAAAACACACCCACGGGTTTCAGCCCAACCCATTTTAGATTTGCGCCGGGTGCAAAGCTCATTTATCTCGCCGTCATAATAGCAACAGCGCCATAGAACCGCCCACAAAGTACTTTGACTTTGCGCCTTGACGTCTGCTAAGTATGCTATAGGCCTACTGCATGAGAAAAAATTAGATTGATATTGCGCAACAATCGGGAGATGGGGACCCCCCCGAATATTGAAGGGTATTTCGCACACTGCCTAGGACCCTCCTCTAGATAGAACCCTCCTCACCTAGGACCCTCCTCCAGATAATACCCATTCACATAGAACCTTCCTCACATAGAACCTCAAGTTGTCTAAATATTCCACTTCGACCTCTCAGCCGCTCTCAATCTGACCTTCAGGCTCAAGGAGAATAAGTTGTAGAATAAAAGATGACTTTAATATATGAATTAATGCATGTGGACCAGTTCATTGATGTGTGGAGATGGTAGAAGCTGATTAACATATAATATATATTATATTATATATATCATATGTATTATATATCATTATATATATATATATATATATAGAGTGCAGACAGCGAGACTGCAGACTAAAGCCTGAGAGGAGGAAGCCCTGACAGGAAGGATAGAGGACCAGGACCTAGACCAGGACCAGGACCCACACCAGGACCTAGACCAGGACCTAGACCAGGACCCACACCAGGACCTAGACCAGGACCCACACCAGGACCTAGACCAGGACCTAGGGCCAGGACCCGGACCCACACCAGGACCTAGACCAGGACCTAGACCAGGACTAGAGGAGTCCCATGGAAGCACAGGAACCAGCAGCATTAACGTCTTTAATGGTAACGATGGTTTCTCTAAACAGTGTCATAATTATGAGTGGTACAAAAATAATCCTATAATTATGTCATTATATTATATATCATATAGTTTTATACATCATAATTATTATATGACTGTTGAAAGTTTGACTTAAAGCAATAATCCGGCCTCTCTCTTTATGGTATAAAGTAATCATCACATGTGCTTCACATATTTATATCTTCTCTATATGTTCATATAGATATACGTATATGTTCTTACAGCTGGTGTTCTGAGCAGAGATGATCTCCAGAGGTCGCTGCACTGTCGGCCGCATCCAGTCAGTCAAACTACAATAAATAACAATAATGCTACGACATAATGCTAATGCTAATGGTAATGCTACGACCCCAGCATGAGTCAGAGACCTGCAGGTAGAGCAGAACCCTGAGCCTAACAGAGCACCCTGAGCCTCCTTAGAGCAGAAGCCTGAGCCTCCTCAGAGCAGAACCCTGAGCCTCCTCAGAGTCTGGGTTGTTGGCATCGTTCCATTACTCTCCCCTTAACAAGAACACTTGCTTTGAGTTCCCTCCACAGTAAAGTCCCCTCAAAGAGGGAAGTGAGAGTGAAGATCTTTCCCTATGAAATGGGACACCACTGTAATTAATATTATGCAAATTAGTGTAGCGAATGTGCTCCCCTATGTCACGCACAGCGTGTCTACACTACATGAAGAAGCCTACTACTATTTCCATTCACATTTGAAAATGTGACCCTTGTGTCGAAAATAAGATGACCTACACATTCAGATCGTAAAGTAAAATCCTGTCTACGGTTAAATAATTTAACATAATGTATAACTGTTTGAGAAACATGGAAAGATTGCCGCGTTTGCAAGGTGTCCTAGGTAATTCGTGATACTCCCTTAGCTGCAAGTGAGGTACCGAGTTGGCTAGCTACCAAGGGGTGATTTTAAGGGAAAATTGGCACTCCCTTGCTCACTAAGTATTGGAACACCCTACCCCTCTGCGGGAACGCGCTAATTCTAGGGCTAGGGCTCAAATCTAGGGCTAGGGGGAATAATGGGACAGGGCCGTAGTCATGGAGGAGTCCTGAGGAGGAGTCCTGAGGAGGAGTTCTGAGGAGGAGTTCTGAGGAGGAGTCCTGAGGAGGGGTCCTGAGGAGGGGTTCTGAGGAGGGGTTCTGAGGAGGTTCCCCTGAGGTCCTCGGGTCTACGTCACCACGCAGGTGGTGGAGGAGGGCTGGCTCATGCCCAGGAGGTTGAAGTTCAGCTGGGCGGGGTTGAAGTCGATGTCCAGCGTGGGCGTGTGGCGGCGGGGGGGCGGGGCCTTCTCCCGGGACGTGAGGCGGTATTGCGCCTGGACGCTCCTCAGGGGGGCGTGGTCCAGGCCCAGTGTCTCGGGGCGGCGGAACACCTCCCTGAGGACCGCCCCCCGCTGGCACAGCGCCACAAAGCCGTTCCTGTAGGTCACCATGGAGACGGGGGCGGAGTCGACGCGCTGGAGGAACAGCAGCCGGCCTGGGGGGGGGGGGGGGGGGCTCAGTCTGCTACACGCATTTGCACATGAGCATGTAGCATGTTACTCGGCAGTAGCACGATGTTGTGTTTGGGAAGCTTGATGTAGCATGATGTAGCATGATGTAGCATGATGTTGTATGTGGGTAGCATTTCATGATCTTGTCATTTCAGTATCTTGTCTCACCATGCCAGCAGTATGCCGGTAGCATGTCGGTATCATGATGTAGCATGATGTAGCATGATGTAGCACGTTGTAGCATGATGTAGCATGTGAGGATGGTACCTGTAGCGACGTCCCACACTTTGATGGTTTGGTCCAGAGAGCCGGTGAACACAAGATGGTCGCTCTCTGAGAAGGCTGCACACACAACACGCACATCGGCCGCCTCCTGCACAGACCAACGATAGGTTAGTTAACATGGTAACTACAACTCTACATGTTAACCCTTCATGTTAACCCCTCATGCAAACCCCTCATGTTAACCCCTCATGTTAACTCCTACATGTTAAGTCCTCATGTTAACTCCTACATGTTAACTACATGTTCAAACCTCATGTTAACCCCTCATATTAACTCCTACATTTGAACTACATGTTAACCCCTCATGTAAACTACATGCTAACTCCTCATGTTAACCCCTCATGTTGTCTGACCTGCGAGCTGAACTCCATGGTGTGGTCCAGTGTCAGGGGGCTGAGGGACCACAGGGTGAGCCAGCCGGACCCCGAGGCCCCGCCCCCAGATGCCCCGCCCCCCGAGGCCACCAGGGCGTGGAGCCCCGAGTTCCCGCCCTGGACGCAGGTGATGGGGCCGGGCGCGGCCTCCAGGTGGGCGGGGCCGGGCGCGGCCTCCAGGTGGGCGGGGCCTCGCGAGGCGCTGGAGGCCCAGAGGATGAGCTCCCCCCCCCCCGTCCCGTACAGCAGCCTCCCGTCGGCCAGCAGGGCGGCGGCAGAGACCGGGGCCTGCAGCAGGTCCAGGGTCAGGGTCCGGACCGGGCCCTCCACGGCCGGGGCCCCATCCCGGGTGGTGACCTGGAACAGCGCCAGCGAGCCCTCGTAGGCGGCGGCCAGCCGGCGCTCCCCCGGGTCCAGGGCCAGGGCCTGGACCCGGGGGAGGCTCTCGGGGGGCGGGAGGCACAGGGTCTCCTGAGGCCGGTCCAGGGGGTAGATCAGGACCGTGCCGGTCTTCAGGCCGCAGAACAGCAGCCTCTTGTTGTGGGCCAGCTGCAGACAGACCACCTCCGCCGAGACTGGCAGGGTGTCTGACACACCACCTGCACAGAGGTCAGGGGTCAGCTGTAGCAGACCGGACTAGACTAGACTAGATGAGACCAGACCAGACCAGACCAGACCAGGACCAGACCAGACCAGACCAGACCAGACCAGACCAGGACCAGGTCCAGGACCAGACCAGGAACAGGACCAGGAACAGGACCAGGACCAGGACCAGGCCAGGCCAGGCCAGACCAGGACCTGGACCTGGACCAGACCAGACCAGACCAGACCAGACCAGACCAGACCAGGACCAGGACCAGGTCCAGATCCAGGAACAGGACCAGACTAGACTAGACTAGACTAGACTAGACCAGACCAGGACCAGGACCAGGACCAAAACCAGGACCAGGACCTGGACCTGGACCTGGACCTGGACCTGGACCTGGACCAGGACCAGGAACAGGAACAGGACCAGACCGGACCAGGACCAGGACCAGGAACAGGAACAGGACCAGACCGGACCAGGACCAGGACCAGACGAGTACAGACCAACCCGGACTAGTGGACCCACCATGGAGGGGGTCCCAGCAGATGACCTGGGTCCGGTGGTCCGGGTGGACCCAGTAGGTGTGGGAGCAGTCCTTGGCGAGGCCCAGCAGGGTGCAGCCGGGGGGGAGGCGGTCGGGGGGTCTGGTCTGGGGGTCTGAGTCCAGGCTCCACAGGACCACCCTCTGCTCTCCCCGGGACCAGGAGACCAGACCCCCGTCTGGGAGGAGAGAGAGCCAGCAGACAGGGGCCTCGGACCCCTGGAGGCGCTGCAGCACAGCTCCAGAGGGGAGGCCCCACACCTACAGATAGATAGATAGATATGTTTTTGTTCTGCGCCATACAGTATGTCTGATACACTTATTGACAGAAAGGGACAATACAAAAGACAGCTAGACAAGACAGGATAAACATTTTTTTCCTCAACCCCCACCCACAACACAACACCAGGACAGAATACATAGACCCCACTACCTATCATTAATAGGATGGTAAAGTGCAGTTGTGCATACTTGGGACAGTCTAGAGAGAGGGAAAGTGCATGGTGCTGTTTAAAGTGCTGTCCTGCAGGTAAGTTCTTCTTCAGCAGTGCAATACTAGTCGGAATCAATGACCTGCTGGCTTGATTTATTTGGAAAGCGGGCAGCCTGAGTCTCCTACCTGATGGCAACACCTCATATGCCTGGTGTAGGGGATGTGACATGTCTTCCCTAATGGCTTGACCTTTCTCGACCACCCTCCTTTCATAAGTCATAGCCATGCTGTGTTTGCCCAGCAACCTTGCTGGCCATGTTAACTATCTTACTTAATTTGATTTTGTTAGTTACTGACAAGGAGAAATACCAGGCAACAGAACAGAAAAATAAAATGCTCTCAACAAAGGAGTGATAGAAAAGTAACTTATCCACTCTAAATTGTCTTAACTTGGCCCTTTTTATAGATGGTGTCAGTATTACAGGTCCATGTCAACTTTATCTCAACTTACAAATTATCTATTATCTATTATCTAGGAGGACATGTTAATACACATGTTAATATACATGTTAATACACATGTTAATTTACATGTGTAACATGTTAATACACTTGTTAATACACATGTTAATATACACAAACACACAGGGACATATATATATATATATATATACAGGTAGAGAGACAGAGAGAGAGGGGGGGGAGAGAGAGAGAGAGGGAGAGAGAGAGAGAGAGAGAGAGAGAGAGAGAGATCCTCACTCTGATGATGTGGTCTTCACAGCCTGAGGCCAACAGTGTAGAGTCCCTGGAGACACAAGCACTGAGGACCTGGGCCTCATGGTGGAGCTCGGCCTCCTGGTGGAGCTGGGTCTCCTGGTGGAGGCTGAACACCAGCAGGCTTTTCTCACATCCTGGAGAACACAGTATCCAATCCAATCCAATCCAACTTTATTTGTTAAGCCCTTTAAAAACAACCACTGTCGACCAAAGTGCTTTACAGAGAATAAGTGAAAGCATCACAAATACAAGACAATAAAAACAGCTCAACAGGACAACATAATTAGTAAGGTGAAATACAATAAAATACAATAAAATAATAAAATAAGAAAAGATAAAAGGTAAGATAAAAATATAAGATAAGTTTAAGATAAAAGATACAAAGATAAAAAGAAAGTGTCAATGTCTTCCTAAGTGTTAAAAGCCAAGGAAAAAAGATGGGTTTTGACGAGGCATTTAAACCCAGACAGAGAAGAGGCCTCTCTGATGTGCTGGGGCAGATTGTTCCAGAGTTTTGGAGCCACAGCAGCAAAAGCACGATCCCCTCTGAGCTTTCGTGTAGTTCAGTACTACAGTACTACATAGTACTACTGCAGTACTATTACAGTACAGTACTACACAGTACTACACTGTACTACTGCAATACTATTACAGTACAGTACTACACAGTACTACTGCAGTACTATTACAGTACAGTACTACACAGTACTAATGCAGTACTATTACAGAACAGTACTACACTGTACTACTACATTACTATTACAGTACAGTACTACACAGTACTATTACAGTACAGTCCTACACAATACTACTGCAGTACTATTACAGTACAGTACTACACAGTACTACTGCAGTACTATTACAGTACAGTATTACACAGTACTACTACAGTACAGTACTACACAGTACTACTACAGTAGACCCCCAGTCAGCGCTTTAGGACACTAGAGAACTACAGGCTCACCTGCTAACAGCATCCTCTCATCCTCCGTGGCCATGAACAGAGAGCAAGGCATCATGGGAAACAGAGTCTCAGTCTGTCGGCCACTCCTGGAGACCTGGGAGACGCCAGAAAGAGTCTTAGATATACATATGTATATGTAGATATACAGTACATATGTAGATGTATATCTAAATGTGTTTATCTACAGTACATATACATATGTATATGTATATCTACATGTATATCTACATCTGTATATCTACATCTACATATGTAGATCTCCATACTAAACACAGACCTACTCCAGCCGGTCCTCCAGACCCACCTGCTGCAGGAGTCCGTCCTCAGTCAGAAGGAGAACCTGACCCAGTATGGGCAGCATCAGCGATTTCAGGACCTCTGGTGACCCCTGACCCCCAGGGGACCCCTGGTCCTGCTGGGCGATGTGGACCGCCCCGGCTCCGGTCCGCGTCACCACGTCGGCCCCCAGGACACCCAGGACCTCCGCCCCTCTGGTGGACAGGTTCAGCAGGGGGGCATTGGAGTCCAGTGCCCAGCTCCTCACCTAGACCAGGACCGGGACCACAGTTAGACCAGGACCAGAGTACCCACTTAGAACCCTACACCAGGACAGAGATCAGCGTAAGACCAGGACCAGAGAGTGACTTAGAACCCTAAACCAGGACCAGGACCATGGAAACCACATAGACCAGGACCAGGACCATAGAACCCACCTAGAAGCCAGAACTAGATAAGGACCAGAGAACTTACTTAGAACCCAGACCTAGACCAGGACCCTAGAACCACTTAGAACTCAGATCTAGACCAGGACCATAGAACTACTCAGAACCCTAGACCAGGATCCTAGAACCCACTTAGAACCCAACCCGCCCAGCATGCTGTTTCTATAACATGACCAGAGGTTTCTCTACTTGAGTCTTGGTGTAAACGAAGATCTGGTTGGTCTGCTGTGATAGGTGGAGGGAGGCGGGGGTAGAGTCAGGGTCCATCGCTGACTGGACACAGTACACTTGTTTCCCGGACAACAAGCTCCACCTCCTGAGAGAACCGTCAGCAGCCAATGACAGACAGTGGGTTCCGCTGTCAATCAGTTTGATGGACAGGACAGCAGCTGTAGGAGTAAACACCAGGTCACCTGCTATAAACTCACCGAGACACAGCCTAATAACATGTTATTATAAACTCACCAAGACACAGCCTAATAACATGCTATTATAAACTCACCCAGACACAGCCTAACAACATGCTATTATAAACTCACCCAGACACAGCCTAATAACATGTTATTATAAACTCACCCAAACACAGACCTCATAACATGTTATTATAAACTCACCTAGACACAGCCTAATAACATGTTATTATAAACTCACCCAGACACAGCCTAATAACATGTTATTATAAACTCACCCAAACACAGGCCTAATAACATATTATTATAAACTCACCCAGACACAGCCTAATAATATGTTATTATAAACTCACCCCGACACAGGCCTAATAACATGTTATTATAAACTCACCCAGACACAGCCTCATAACATGTCAGTTATTATAAACTCCCCTTACTGGGTGAGGACCTCTGTGAGGCCTGAAGACCTGTGAGAGGCCTACCTGTGTGTGTGAGGACCTGTGAGAGGCCTACCTGTGTGTGTGAGGACCTGTGAGAGGCCCACCTGTGTGTGAGGACCTGTGAGAGGCCTACCGGTGTGTGAGGACCTGTGAGAGGCCTACCTGTGTGTGAGGACCTGTGAGAGGCCCACCTGTGTGTGAGGACCTGTGAGAGGCCTACCTGTGTGTGAGGACCTGTGAGAGGCCTACCTGTGTGTGAGGACCTGTGAGAGGCCTACCTGTGTGTGAGGACCTGTGAGAGGCCTACCTGTGTGTGGGGACTTGTGAGAGGCCTACCTGTGTGTGGGGACTTGTGAGAGGCCTACCTGTGTGTGGGGACTTGTGAGAGGCCTACCTGTGTGTGGGGACTTGTGAGAGGCCTACCTGTGTGTGTGAGCAGGTGCAGCAGGCTGAGGGCCGAGAGCCTCCAGATCACCAAGGAGCCATCGTCTGAACCGGAGGCCAGGAGGTCCCCACACACACACACACACACACACAGCACTGCAGAGACACACACACACACACACACACACATACACACACACACACACACACACACACACACACACACACAGACCAGTAACACAGGGACACCAGTCAAAGACCAGCAAAACAGAGAGAGACCATCAGCACAGAGAGAGACCAGCAGCACACAGAGAGACCAGCAGTACAGAGAGATACCAGCAGCACAGAGAGAGACCAGCAGCATAGAGAGAGACCAGCAGCACAGAGAGAGACCAACAGCAAAGAGAGATACCAGAAACACAGAGAGAGACCAGCAGCATAGAGAGAGACCAGAAACACAGAGAGAGGCAGAGAGCCCACCTGTGCGGTCCCCGGTGAAGCTGTGTCTCAGCGGGCCTCCAGGGGCCGTGAGGAAGGAGCTCTTGGGCACCAGGACAGGCTCCTCACAGGACAGGAGCCACGCCTCACACTGACCCACCAACCGGCCAATCAGAGACGGGAACGCAGTGCCGAGGGAGAGGAGGCGGGCCACCAGCTCGGAGTAGAACAGAGCTCTGTCTGGAAGAGGAGAGGCGGCACCAATCAGCACGCTGCTCTACGTCAGCTGGGCTCTGATTGGTCCTACTGAGCCATGTGACATCAGCTGTGCTCTGATTGGTCCCACTGACCCATGTGACCGCCCAGCCGGTCCGCTCTGGGTTTGATGAGCTGCAGGGTGTCGTGAAGCAGTGCACTCTGGGTACAGCTCATGAGGTCACCACACATCCGGAGATCCTCAATCACACTGTCTATCCCACACAGTCTGCTCTTACAGTAGAGCCAGTCTGCATTACCTGATACAGAGGTTAGACAGTACAGAGACGGGTAGGGGTTAGACAGTACAGACAGGTCATTAAGGAGCAGGTATGGGTAAGACAGTACAGAAACAGGTAATTAAGGAGCAGGTAGGGGTTAGACAGTACAGAGACGGGTAGGGGGTAGACAGTACAGACAGGTCATTAAGGAGCAGGTACGGGTAAGACAGTACAGAAACAGGTAATTAAGGAGCAGGCAAGGGTTAGACAGTATAGAGACGGGTCATTAAGGAGCAGGTAGGGGTTAGACAGTATAGAGACGGGTGTGTCTTACCAATGACCTCTTGTCGTAACTCCTCCCACAAACCAGCATGGAGCAGCTGATAGGGCAGCTCCTGAAGCTTCCTCATATTAGCCAATCCTGGAGCAAACCACAGCGGTTGGGGCGGGACCTGGAACAGACCGACCAATCACATACTGCCATGGAGCACTGCTAGTACTAGTACTATAGTTATAACTATAGTCCTGCTGTACTAGGTACCAGTACTAGGTACCTAGTACTGGTACCAGTACTAGGGAACAGTACTAGCTATTAGTACTAGGTTACCAGTACCTTCGTAATATTGTAGTACCTGCTGAGGAGTAGGATAGTACTGCTGTACGAGGTACTAGCCTAGTGCATGGGCAGTACTCTGTTAGCTCTGTAGTAAACAATTAGATCTCATTTGTACTGCAATAGTAGCAGTACTGTATCAGGGGAATTGCAGTATAGTAATAATGTAGTATGTACTAGTACTATAGTAGTAGTAATGTAGTAGTAGTAGTAGTAGTAGTAGTAGTACTGTAGTAGTACTGTAGTAGTATTATAGTAGTAGTACCTTCCTGTCACTCAGCAGTAGGGTCCGGGGGGTGAGGGCCAGAGGCTTCAGTTTGCCGCTCCACAGACCGAGGAAGTACTCTGACAACATCCTGTTCCTCCTCTGGTCACCTAGGTAACGGCCACGTACCGCCTCACAAACCTGTCTGCACACACACACACACACACACACTCACAAATAATTAGTTTGGATAGGTTAATAATGAGTTAGGTTAGTTAGGTGAGGTTAGTCATGAGTAAGTAGGGGGGTTAGTAATGAGTTAGTTAGTTATAATTTAATAATTTAGGTTAGTAATGAATTAGTTGGGTGAGGTGTTACTGGTATCAGAAGTCCAGCACCTGGACCCACACCGTGGGTCTCCAGCAGCAGGTTAGTAATGGGTTAGTTAGTGAGGTTAGTAATGAGTTGTGTTACTGGTATCTGAAGTCCAGCAGCAGCACGCCGTGGGTCCAGGTCTCCAGCAGCAGGGGGTCCAGGTCCAGGCGGAGGCCGGCCCACAGCAGGGGGGGCAGGCGGACCGGGGAGGGCTGGTCCGGGGGGGCAGAGCGGTACACCTCCGAGAGGACCTCATCGTCCAGGGACAGGAGGTCACACAGCTCCGCCTCCAGCAGCCCGCATCTGAGGACCAGCAGCACCAGAACCACTAGAACCACTATACCAGTAGAACCACTAGAACCACTATACCAGTAGAACCACTAAAACCAGTAGAACCAGTTGAACCACCAGAACCAGGAGAACCAGTAGAACCATTAGAACCACTAGAACCAGTAGAACCAGGAGAACCAGTAAAACCAGTAGAACCAGTAGAAAATTTGAACAAGTAGAACCAGAACCACTATAACCACTATAACTAGTAGGTCCACTATAACCAGTAGAACCTGTAAAACAACTAGAGCCACTAGAGCCAGTAGAACCAGGAGAACCAGTAGAACCAGTAGAACCACACTGTCCTCTTAGAGGGTCAGGGTCAGGGTCAGGGTTAGGGTCAGGTTAGTGATGACCTGCTTAGGGCGATATATCCCAGCGCCGATGCCACCAGCTGCCGGCCGTGCCTCTCCTCCAGGGACAGGAAGATGAGTGACATCATATCCTGCAGGTCGCCGCCCAGCCTGAGCGCGGAGGCGGGGGTGTAGGAGGTCCAGCGCAGCGCCGCCCAGAGGATCAGCCTCAGGTGGAGCGGGCTGCCCGTCTTCTGGAAGCTGCTGAGCACCAGCTCCCGCTGCTCCTCCGTCAGCGTCCTGCGGGCAGAGGTCAGGGCGCGCTCCACCACCTCCCGGCCCTCCTCCAGGGACAGCCCCTCCACCAGCACCAGGGCCCCGGCCCCCAGCCGGCCCCGCAGGGCCCCCATGGCAGGGGCGGCGGTGGCGGTGGACAGCAGCAGGTGGACGTTGGGGGGGAGGGCGGCCGGCAGCCAGTAGAGGTCCTCGGCGGCGAGGGGGTCCACCCCGTCCAGGAGCAGCACCAGGGACTCCCCCTGCTGGGACACGGCCCCCAGGAGCCGCTGGAAGGACCGGAACTGCTCCACCTGGGAGCCCGGTGGGGCGGGGGGGGGCAGGTGGAAGGCCAGGCTCACCTGCAGGGCCAGGCTGTGGAGGAGGGCCCCGACTGTGGGTCGGGCCCCCCTGCTGGGGGCCAGCAGCCGCAGGGCCACCACCGCGCCGGGCCCCAGCACGCCCAGCATCTCCTGGGCCAGCCGGCACAGCAGGGCCGTCTTGCCGACCCCCGGGGCCCCGTGGAGCACCAGAGGGGGGTGGGGGCCGGCGGAGGCCTCCCACAGGGCCAGGCTCAGCCGGCCCAGCAGCCCCTCCCGCCCACACAGCTCCTGGGAGCGCCGGAGCCCCTGGAGGACGTGGCCGCTGACCTCCTCCAGGAGGCTGTCGGCCTGTCTGCCCCAGCTCCTCCTCCTGCTCCCCTCCTGCTCCTCCAGGAGCCGGCTGATGCTGCCCTTCATGTGGGCGACCAGCTGCCCGCAGAGCGTCTCCAGGTAGAGGGCGTGCTCACGGCGCCGGGGGTCCACGGCCCCCCTGCTGAGCTCCAGGGTGTGGCGGTGCAGCCCTTCGGGGCCCAAGGCCGCCAGCCGGCCCTTCAGGTCGCAGAGCAGCGCCCGGGCCTCCGCGTCAAGGCCGCCCTCTGCCGCCGCCGCCGCCAGGAGGCGGGCCAGGCCACGCTTAGGCCCCTCCCTTGCCACCGGCCGCGGGACGTCCCTGATGAAGAGCAGCGCGTCCCTCTGGGCTCCGCCCCCCTGGCTCTGGGCTCCGCCCCTCAGCAGGCCTGCAGTCATCTCAGCCTCGGGGGCTGAACACATGAACACATGAACACAGGCCGGCTCAGCGACGCCTTTTTGTGTGTGTGTGTGTGTGTGTGTGTGTGTGTGTGTGTGTGCTGTCACCTGATTGGTAGAAGCGGTGTGTCTGCTGCGGGGTGAGGTGACCTTTGACCTGGGCCTCGGAGGCTGCCCTGCGGAGCGCCGTCAGCAGCCTCGCCTCGGTGGTGCGCCAGGAGGCGAAGCTAGCCTCGCGCTCCGCCCCCGGCTCCCCGTAGGAGGGGAGGTGACTCCTGATTGGCTGGAGGACGTAGGTGGGCGGGACGGCGTTGGTGTCCCTGAGGTACCATTGGCCGAGGAGCTGGAGGTCGTCGGGGGTCAGCCCCGCCTCCAGAACCTCAAAGAGAGGCTCTGGGAGGAGGCGGGGCAGGGGCCGCTCCCCGTACTGGGAGCCCACCAGGGCCTGGGAGGGTGAGGGGCCACACACATGGGAGGGTGAGGGGCTGTTACGGACCCTCTTTATTTTGTTTAGTTTTTATATGCACTTTAGCATCCCCTGCTGGTGCTATTATGTTTTGGGGAGTATTTTCTACCTATCACCTTTTTGCAGCTGCCAATTGGCAATCATCGGCTACATCTGGCGGTGTAGGCTACTTAGGCAGATCAGACCCAGGAAGCTCTCTCTCTCAACACAAAGTTTTTGCGGGTGGGCTTAAGCCTGGCCACCTCCTTTTTTCTGTCTCCTGCGTGAGACCATAATTGTTTGGCCTTTGTCCGTTTAAGTCATGTATGACTTCAGGTGGGAACCTGAATAAAGCCCCTACTTTTCAGTAATTCTCGTGTCTATCCATTCATGGTTGCGCATAGACAATGGGCCGTAACAGGGGCCAAACACATGAGAGGGTTAGGTTGTCCTATGAGAGGATGAAGTTGTCCTATGAGAGGGTTAGGGTCTCACTATGAGACAGTGAAGTTTTCCTATGAGAGGGTTAGGGTCTCATTATGAGAGGGTGAAGTTGTCCTATGAGAGGGTTAGGGTCTCACTGTAAGACGGTGAAGTTTTCCTATGAGAGGGTTAGGGTCTCATTATGAGAGAGTGAAGTTGTCCTATGAGAGGGTTAGGGTCTCACTGTGAGAGGGTGAGGTTGTCCTAATAGAGGGTTAGGGTCTCACTATGAGAGGGTGAGGTTGTCTTATGAGAGGGTGAGTGTCTCACTATGAAGGCGGGGCCCAGCGAGTTCCTCTCACACGTCTCCATCTCCTTCAGGGAGAGCTCTGCCTCGCGGTGATCCCCCCCGCTGTGGCTCCGCAGACCCCAGCGCAGGTCCACCGCCTGCACACACACACACACACACACACACAGGTACCCACAAACACACACACAAGCATGCACGCACACATGAACAGACACGCACATGCACAAGCTCGCACACACATAGGGTTCTCACTATGAGAGGGTGAGGGCTCTCACTATGAGAGGGTTAGGGATCCCACTATGAGAGGGTGAGGGCTCCCACTATGAGGCCAGGCTGGTGTTGACATCTACTGACACATTGAGTGAGGGAGACTCACCTCGAACACGAGTCCCAGACTGCTGCAGAAACTCCTGACTTCTGGAAATGCCTTCTCCAGAAACGCACGCCTCTCACTGCTTGAATCTAGAGGAGAGGACACTGCTCATATCAAGAGGAGAGGACACTGCTCATACCTAGAGAACACTGCTCCTATCTAGAGGAGAGAACACTGCTCGTATCTAGAGGACACTGCTCCTATCTAGAGGAGAGGACACTGCTCCTATCTAGAGGAGAGGACACTGCTCCTATCTAGAGGACACTGCTCATTTCTAGAGGAGAGGACACTGCTCCTATCTAGAGTACAGGTGCATTCCTCAACTTCAGTATTTTTCTTACCGCTAAAGGTGGAGGAGATGAAGACTCGGACCATGTTGGAGGGGGTCTGCCTCATGGTGGCTCTGCCCCTCAGGACCTCCAACATATCCTGGTCCAGACTCCTTTCATCCATCCTCCTCCTCCTCCCTGGGTCCTCAACCACCTCCTCAAACCTCTCAATTAGGAGGTGCTCTGGTCTTTAGGAGGTGGTCTTTAGGGAGGTGCTCTGGTCTTTAGGAGGCAGTCTTTAGGAGGTGCTCTGGTCTTTAGGAGGCGGTCTTTAGGAGGTGCTCTGGTCTTTAGGAGGTGATATTTAGGAGGTGCTCTGGTCTTTAGGAGGTGGTCTTTAGGAGGTGCTCTGGTCTTTAGGAGGTGCTCTGGTCTTTAGGAGGTGGTCTTTAGGAGGTGCTCTGGTCTTTAGGAGGTGCTCTTTAGGAGGTGCTCTGGTCTTTAGGAGGTCCTCTGCTCTTCGTCTGTAAAGTGAAGCTCTGAGGCAGCAGGAGGGAGCGCCAGGCGGCTAGACGAAGCTCCTCCTCCTTGGGGAGCAGGTGATCCACCTGGTCCCTGGTGACGGTGTCTCTATGAAGGGACGGGTGGAGGCGGGTGGAGCAGGGAGCAGCTGGTAAACAAGGTCCGCCTCCAGACCTCTGGAGAGGGACACATCTGGGTCTCCTTAATGAGTTGAGTTGTTGTTCCTGGAGGAGCTGGAGAGATCAGCCTCTCTGCTGCTGCAATACAACACAACCTGAGGTCATCAGACCTGGCCCACGGGTGGAGGCTCCTACCAGGCCGACGGGTGGAGGCTTCTACCTGGCCGACGGGTGGAGGCTCCTACCTGGCCCACGGGTGGAGGCTTCTACCTGGCCGATGGGTGGAGGCTTCTACCTGGCCCACGGGTGGAGGCTCCTACCTGGCCCAGGGGTGGAGGCTCCTACCTGGCCCATGGGTGGAGGCTCCCCCCGCGACACCCACATCACATTCCTGTTCATCTCCACTCAAACTCTTATTGCCAGGGTGCGAGCTCTATTCTGCAATGGAAACTAGTGGACTTATTCTGAACTCCTTCTAGGTTAGAGCTGGTTAGTTAAGGTACTAGCTGAGCGAAAGTAATTGTAGGTAATTATTTAGATATGGTTATGTTTAGGTATTGGGTTAGCTACATGTTTATAGGGTTAGGGTTAGGGTTGTCTAACCTGGTGTCTCCTGACAGTGTGTATCTGGTGTCTCCTGATGGTGTGTCTTGTGTCTCCTGACTGTATCTGGTGTCTCCTGACTGTATCTGGTGTCTCCTGATGGTGTGTCTGGTGTCTCCTGACTGTATCTGGTGTCTCCTGATGGTGTGTCTGGTGTCTCCTGACGGTGTGTCTGGTGTCTCCTGATGGTGTGTCTGGTGTCTCCTGACTGTATCTGGTGTCTCCTGACTGTATCTGGTGTCTCCTGACTATCTGGTGTCTCCTGACGGTGTGTATCTGGTGTCTCCTGATGGTGTGTCTGGTGTCTCCTGACTGTATCTGGTGTCTCCTGACTGCATCTGGTGTCTCCTGATGGTGTGTCTGGTGTCTCCTGACTGTATCTGGTGTCTCCTGATGGTGTGTCTGGTGTCTCCTGACTGTATCTGGTGTCTCCTGACTGTATCTGGTGTCTCCTGACGGTGTGTCTGGTGTCTCCTGACTGTATCTGGTGTCTCCTGACTGTATCTGGTGTCTCCTGATGGTGTGTCTGGTGTCTCCTGACGGTGTGTATCTGGTGTCTCCTGATGGTGTGTCTGGTGTCTCCTGACTGTATCTGGTGTCTCCTGATGGTGTGTCTGGTGTCTCCTGACTGTATCTGGTGTCTCCTGATGGTGTGTCTGGTGTCTCCTGACACACAGACAAACTGTCCAAACCAACAAAAGAGCCAGCTGATACATTTGCATAATTATTTTGTTACATTTGTCCAAAAATGTTTAAGACCTTATCACACACATACACACAAAGTTCACTTATTTATTTATTGATATTTTTCACCAAGACATTGTATTTTGTAACAGTGAGTCACTTCCTCCTGAGTGGGCCGTGATTGGTCAGCAGGGGCAGGGGGCGGGGGCTAGCCCTTTACTCAGCAGGAAGGCTTCCGGTTTTGGTTCACGCCCCAAAAACCTCCGGAGCATCTCGGAGGCATCCAATGAGCCGCCAGGCTGCAGAATACATGTCCTGTAGTCCAGACCCACCTAGAAATATAATATTAATATACAGTACAATTAGGGTAGCTGTAGTTTGTTTATTTAATACTTATTACACAGCTCTTCTCAATGCTGTAGAATGCTCCGTTCACTTGCATGGGCCTTTCTTTCCGGCGGTCAATAATTTTTTGATAATTGACCGTTGCTAAGCATATAATGACCGCAGTCAAGGAAAGTGAATTTTTTGCCTCTGATTCACGTTTTTCATATCACTCCGCAAGCCGTGTAATAAGTGGGATAATGTATAGAACGTCACTGATCATTATCGAAAATAAGCCCCTTCAGGGCGAAGCAAGACCCCTCTGCTTCACGTCAGTGTCCTGTTCGCCCTGTCTGGGCTTTTTTTCCCGTTAATGACTGCCTTTCTATACATTATCCCTTATGTTGTGTATATCCATGTATTTAGATCATGTACCTCTAGGTCATGTCTATCTAATCCATAATGTATAGATAATCCATAATGTATTGATCCATGTATCAGTACCTTGGGCTCCATGATGCCCTCCTGTTTGAAGCGGCTGAAGAACATGTCCATGGAGAAGACCTCGCTCCACAGGTAGCCGTAGTACTGGGCGTCGTACCCCCCTGCCAGGTGGCCAAAGGTCGCCGGCATGTTGGTCCCTAGAGGTCACAGGTCAACCACAGGTCAGAGGGCAACTTTAAACATCGTCTACCTGATCACAAACCACAGATGGGTGAGTGAGGGTGAGACAAACAGACAGCAGAGTGAGAGAGCGAGAGAGAGCGAGCGAGCATGAGAGGGTGAGACAGACCTGGCGAGGCGGGGACCCCCAGGATCTCAGAGGACAGGCGGCTGTACTCGTCTGCGGGGTCCAGGCCGGGCCGGGTGTGGAGGGCCTGGTCCACCTTGGCCAGGACGATCTGCCTCAGGTTAAACATACCTGGGGAGCAGTGAGACAGGTGGGAGGAGTGAGACAGTACGATGAGTGAGACAGGTAAGAGAAGTGATATGGTAAGATGGGTGAGACAGGTCAGAGGAGTGAGACATGTCAGAGGAGTGAGACAGTTAAGGAGTGAAACAAGTGGGAGGAGTGAGAGAGGTGGGATAAGTGAGACTGATAATATACATGATATAGGTAAGACGAGTGAAACAGGTAAGAGGAGTGAGATGGGTAAGAGGAGTGAGACATGTAAAATTATTGAGACAGGAGGGAGGAGTGAGACAGGTCAGAGGTGACAAACCGGTGTTGGCGAGGCGGGACTTGATGAGTTTGTCCAATAGGACGTCGGGGATGGGACTCCCTGTCTTGTAGTGACGTGACATCCTCCTCAGAGGCTCCGCCTCCCACACCCAGTTCTCCAGCATCTGGGATGGGGCCTCCACGAAGTCCCTCTCCACGTGTGTCCCGCTGAACATGGCATAGTCCGCCTGCAGGAAGTGACATCACAGCCCGTCAGAGCCACGCCCCTGGGGTTAGTCAGACAGGAAGTGATGTCTCGAGAGGTTCTAGTGAGCACAGAGTAGGGGGGGTTCTGGTACCTGAGCACAGAGCTGGTGCATGACGTGTCCGAACTCGTGGAAGTAGGTCTCCACCTCGTCGTGCTGCAGCAGGCTGGGCCCGGCCGCCGTGGGTTTGCTGAAGTTGGCCACCATGGCCGCCACAGACATCTGGCGCGAGCCGTCGGGGAGCAGGCAGCCAGGCTGCAGCCCAAAGCAGGCAGCGTGGCCGTACTTCCCCTCCCTAGGGAGAGACAGACCAGAGTGTCAGTATCACTCCTTAGCACTACTGGCGGACCAGCGCATCAGTATCACTCCTCAGCACTACTGGAGGACCAGAGTGTCAGTATCACTCCTCAGCACTACTGGAGGACCAGAGTTTCAGTATCACTCCTCAGCACTAGTCTCTACTGGAGGACCAGAGTGTCAGTATCACTCCTCAGCACTACTGGAGGACCAGAATGTCAGTATCACTCCTCAACACTACTGGAGGATAGGGATGTAAATAACTCATAATAATTTTCATGGTCGAATAATCAGTGGGTATGAACAAATAATCGATTATTCGATGTTTCACAGTGACATTCACAGTGCACTGAGAAAGGATGCTCTGCCTCCGATGCGAAAATCAGAGTGTAATTCACAATTAAGAAATAACAACGGTGGGCCTGTTCGTAATTCATTTATATATATTTTGTAAATTTTAATGTAATAATGTAATAATTATCAACCTTAATTTTGGGGGCCCCCCCCCCAGGTAGCCTACTTGGTGCCCTACGCGCTCTGCGTACTCTGCATATGGGGAGTGGTGGCCCTGGGCCTACCTAAAAGACAGCCGCTAGTGCAAACAACTAAATAGCCTTTAGGCCACATGCAGGAACGAAAATAATCGCCCTTTATAATAAAGGAGGATAACAATGAAATTACTTAGCCGAACAACATTTTAACAAAGCAGGTGCAGGCTTGTGGAACGGAAAATTAAGATAGCCTTTCTTACCTTTGGACAGCATATAAAATTGCTCCTAGCTATCAACAGATGCATCAAGAGAGCCAAAAGGCAGTCTCATCAAACCACGTTTTTATTAAGGAAAAACAGCATGTCAACATGTGCTGGGAGGAGACGAGTGCGGAGCCTATTGACCAAAACACCTGCAGCGGAAAAAACCCGCTCAGCAGGGACAGACGTGGCAGGGATAGAGAGGTAAGGATTTGCGATGTGCATGTTAATTCCAAGTTTGCATCCGTAGCCAATTGAGGCCAAATGAAACGGCATGTTTGAATTAAGGATATTGTCTTGGCTGTTCTTTATTTTGGGCCGTGGGTAGGCCTAGGCTACAGCAGGCAAGCTTGACTCGCTTCCAATAACAATATTTTATTTATTTTACAATTCAAAAATTAACAAAACTGTCTTCTAAATTAAGTAAATGATACTGGGAAACGAATAAACCATTATAAGCAACAAGTGAACTTAATAAGCAATCAAAATACTTTTTGCAACCACCGCCTCTTTCCCTTGACGTTTAGTTTTCACCTTAAAAATGCAACAGATGTAATTAAGGCAACCTGGTCTCACAGGAATCCGTGAAATGAGTCGGTCTACGTCCCGTTTACAAGAAATAATGCCCATAAAAGGTTTGAATATTAAGGGCTGCCTAATATTATTTTGAATATTAGGCTATAAAAAAATTGTAATATTCGAATAACGAAGTTCGGAGTCAAAGCCCTAGTCCATACACTGGTAAACAGTGACAGCGTTTGTTATCTCGTTCCACTGCTGTTTTTTTTGTCGTAAGCTTTTAAAATGCCTGCGGAAGCGATGCAGAGACAGCTTCACGCTACCAGCGTCTGTCTCGTACGGTGTGGAATGAGAGCTTGTGAAGGGACGCAGGCGCACTTGCTGCACGGCTGCGTGCTTGCGCAATAGCAGACTGCCTGTACCGTTTCTATACAGTTTATACCGTACACCCCTAGTGTATTGTGTATATTGTTTATCTGTACATAATTAATAATAATAATAAAAACTAATAGTGCTACAGAACCAACATTAGTTCCGTCCGTTAATTCTTGTTTATTTGAATGGGAAAAAATGTTAACGGTCCAAATGTTAAAAATCGACTTTGACCCTTGGGAATGAATAATCAAATATTCTGACCCATCCCTACTGGAGGACCAGAGCATCAGTATCACTCCTCAGCACTAGTCTCTACTTGAGTGTCAGTATCACTCCAGTCCTCGGCACTAGTCTCTACTGGGCCGCTGGACAGAGCAGGTCCTTCTTAAATCACCCTGGTCTGAACGGTAGAACCAGACCTCCACCTGGTCTCACCTGGGGAACAGGCAGACCCTCACCTGGGGAAGAGGTCCAGGTAGAACTGGCCCACCAGGGCGGAGGAGTCGCGGTCGGTGACGGAGTAGAGGGTGACGTCGGGATGCCAGACGGGGGCACCGGCCTCCAGCTGGAAGGAGAGCCCCAGCAGCTCCTGGTAGATGGCCAGCAGGCCCTCCGTCACCACCTCCATCGGGAAGTACTCCTTCAGCTGGTTCTGGTCCACCGCGTAGTGCAGCTCCTCCACCTGCACCACCACAACATGCACTACGTCAGCTCCTCCACCTGCACCACCATGTCATTTAATCTGTGTCTACACAGTTGAGGACCAGACCGAGCCAGACCCCAGTGGCGGGCCGACCTGGGTCATGTAGTAGCGCGTGTCCCAAGGTTGCAGCTGCCCGTCGAAGGCCAGCCCCCTCTTTTCACACTCCTTCTCCTTCAGCTGCAGAAGCACCGCCCGCTCCTCCTCGCCCAGCGGCCTCAGCTTACGGGCCAGGTCCTCTGGAACAAACACACCTCAGATCAGCTTCATCAACACACGGCGGCGGCGGCAGCGGCGGCGGCAGCAGCGGCGGCGGCGGCTCCTGCTCCTCCTCCTCCGGACACCCACCCAAGAAGCTGGCCACCTTCTGCCCGGACTTGGCCATGTTCATCTCCAGCACAAAGTCAGCGTGCGTGCTGAAGCCCAGCAGGGCGCTCTTCTGGCCGCGCAGCGAGACCAGCTGCTTCAGTATGGACGAGTTCTCCTGGAGGACACATAGGAGGTGTGTTGGTGGAGGTGTGAGGGTGGAGGTGTAAGGGTGGAGGTGTGAGGGTGGAGGTGTGTTGGTGGAGGTTGAGGTGTGGTGGTGGAGGTGTGTGGGTGGAGGTGTGGTGGTAGAGGTGTGAGGGTGGAGGTGTGAGGGTGGAGGTGGAGGTGTGGTGGTAGAGGTGTGAGGGTGGAGGTGTGGTGGTAGAGGTGTGAGGATGGAGGTGTGAGGGTGGAGGTGTGGTGGTAGAGGTGTGAGGGTGGAGGTGTGAGGGTGGAGGTGTGAGGGTGGAGGTGTGGTGGTGGAGGTGTGGCGGTTCACCTGCTGACAGCGGGAGTTGAAGGCATTCTCCAGGGCCTTGCGGGTGTCGGGGTTCCAGCACTTCTTCATGGTGGGGAAGTAGTGAGGGTACTTCAGAGAGACCTGCAGCTGGTCGCCCTCCGCCTCCAGAGAGCTCAGGAAGTCCTCTGGGAGACCGCCTGCAACAACACAACTCACACTGAAACAATACTCACACTGAAACACAACCTCAGTCTGACACAACACAACACAACTCACACTGAAACAACACAACCTCAGACTTAAACAGCACAACCTCAGACTGAAACACAACTTCAGACTGAAACAACACAACCTCAGACTGAAACAACACAACCTCAGACTGAAACAACACAACCTCAGACTGGAACAACACAACCTCAGACTGAAACAACACAACCTCAGATTGAAACAACACAACCTCAGACTGAAACAACACAACACAACCTCCGTCCAGAAACACAACCTCAGTCACTGCATGTTGTCATGTACACATCTATGCCGCTTTTCCACCGACAGTACCTGCTCAACTCACCCCGCCTTTTTTTGCGCCAAAGAAAGTACCTGGTACTTTTTTTAGTCTTACCTCCGTCGAGGTTCCAAGTGAGCTGAGCTGGTACTTTTGTGTGACGTAAACAGGCTGCTGGCCACTGATTGGCAAGCGGCTGCAAACGGGAATAATCACGCGAAGTTAAGTTGTGTCCGGCGTAGCTGGAGCCCACAGACCCGCTCCCGAGGGGGACACGGATCAGCGTTTTGCCTTGTGTGTCGCTCCTTTCCCGGGGCTAGAGTTAGGCTGCGCGTGGTTGTGTGTGTCCGGCGTGGCTGGAGTCCACGGACCGGCTCCCAAGGGGGACACGGATCAGCGTTTCGCTGTTTCGTTTTTATGTTGTTCCTTTCCCAGGGCTCGAGTTTCGCCTCCATTAACGTTAGCGTATGACAACAATAGACACACACTCATTGCGTTTTTTTATTTTATTTCCCGTCATAACCTTTCCTGGGAATCAGGAAATAGTCTTGATCAGATTTCCCGGGAATCCCGTCTCCCGGGATTAAACCCTAATGACAACCCGCCCATGTTGAGGAGGTTCTTTTCTACGACCCGCCCACGTTGAAGAGGTACTTTTCTACAACCCGCCCACGTTGAATAGGTACTTTTTTAGATGGAAACACGACATGCCTGGAACCAAACCAAGTCGTGCCACACAAGTCGTGGTGAGTTGAGCTGGTACTGTCGGTGGAAAAGCGGCACTAGAGGTGGAGATGTAAACATCATCAACACATGTAGAGGTGGAGGTGTAGAGGTGGAGGTGTAAACATCATCAACAGATGTGGATGTGGAGGTGGGGAGGTGGAGGTACTCACCGAGCTGCTGGCGGGTGAAGCCCAGGCGGGTGGTGTCCTCGTTCAGGTGTTTGCTGAAGTCGATGCTCAGGTTGCTCAGCTCCTTCTTGATGCTCTTGATCTCCTGCAGAGCAACACAACGTTCACCCCTTCACCACCACCTTCCCCCCTTCACCACCACCTTCCCCCTTCACCACCACATTCACCCCTTCACCACCACATTCACCACTTCACCACCACATTCACCATTCACCCCTTCACCACCACGTTCACTCCATCACCACGTTCACCCCTTTCTAGGTCCTGGACCTCCTCCTGGTCTGAGTGGTCCTAGACCTCCTCCTAGACCTCCTCCTGGTCCGTACCTCCCGGGTCTCCTTGGGCAGGTGAAGGCCGTTCCTCTGGCCCAGTTTGATCAGACGCTCCAGGAACCGTCTGGACTCTGGATCCAAGGTCTCAGCGGCCAGCTTCTTCTGCAGGAGGAGTGTGTTATCTCAGTGTGTAACCTCAGTGTGTCAGAGTGTTATCTCAGTGTGTTACCTCAGTGTTACCTCAGTGTGTCAGTGTGTTACCTCAGTGTGTCAGAGTGTTACCTCAGTGTGTCAGAGTGTTACCTCAGTGTGTCAGTGTGTTACCTCAGTGTGTTACCTCAGTGTGTCAGAGTGTTACCTCAGTGTGTCAGAGTGTTACCTCAGTGTGTAACCTCAGTGTGTCAGAGTGTTACCTCAGTGTGTCAGAGTGTTACCTCAGTGTGTAACCTCAGTGTGTCAGAGTGTTACCTCAGTGTGTCAGAGTGTTACCTCAGTGTGTAACCTCAGTGTGTCAGAGTGTTACCTCAGTGTGTTACCTCAGTGTGTTACCTCAGTGTGTTACCTCAGTGTGTCAGAGTGTTACCTCAGTGTGTCAGAGTGTTACCTCAGTGTGTCAGAGTGTTACCTCAGTGTGTAACCTCAGTGTGTCAGAGTGTTACCTCAGTGTGTAACCTCAGTGTGTCAGAGTGTTACCTCAGTGTGTCAGAGTGTTACCTCAGTGTGTAACCTCAGTGTGTCAGAGTGTTACCTCAGTGTGTCAGAGTGTTACCTCAGTGTGTAACCTCAGTGTGTCAGAGTGTAACCTCAGTGTGTCAGAGTGTTACCTCAGTGTGTTACCTCAGTGTGTCAGAGTGTTATCTCAGTGTGTTACCTCAGTGTTACCTCAGTGTGTCAGTGTGTTACCTCAGTGTGTCAGAGTGTTACCTCAGTGTGTCAGTGTGTTACCTCAGTGTGTTACCTCAGTGTGTCAGAGTGTTACCTCAGTGTGTCAGAGTGTTACCTCAGTGTGTAACCTCAGTGTGTCAGAGTGTTACCTCAGTGTGTCAGAGTGTTACCTCAGTGTGTAACCTCAGTGTGTCAGAGTGTTACCTCAGTGTGTCAGAGTGTTACCTCAGTGTGTTACCTCAGTGTGTTACCTCAGTGTGTTACCTCAGTGTGTCAGAGTGTTACCTCAGTGTGTCAGAGTGTTACCTCAGTGTGTCAGAGTGTTAACTCAGTGTGTAACCTCAGTGTGTCAGAGTGTTACCTCAGTGTGTAACCTCAGTGTGTCAGAGTGTTACCTCAGTGTGTCAGAGTGTTACCTCAGTGTGTAACCTCAGTGTGTCAGAGTGTTACCTCAGTGTGTCAGAGTGTTACCTCAGTGTGTAACCTCAGTGTGTCAGAGTGTAACCTCAGTGTGTCAGAGTGTTACCTCAGTGTGTTACCTCAGTGTGTTACCTCAGTGTGTCAGAGTGTTACCTCAGTGTGTCAGAGTGTTACCTCAGTGTGTTACCTCAGTGTGTCAGAGTGTTACCTCAAGTGTGTTACCTCAGTGTGTCAGTGTTAACTCAGTGTGTTACCTCAGTGTGTCAGAGTGTTACCTCAGTGTGTTACCTCAGTGTGTTACCTCAGTGTGATACCTCAGTGTGTCAGTGTTACCTCAGTGTATTACCTCAGTGTGTCAGAGTGTTACCTCAGTGTGTCAGAGTGTTACCTCAGTGTGTTACCTCAGTGTGTCAGAGTGTTACCTCAGTGTGTTATCTCAGTGTACCAGAGTGTTACCTCAGTGTATCAGAGTGTTACCTCAGTGTGTTACCTCAGTGTGTCAGAGTGTGTTACCTCCAGCGCTACGATCCGGAGGTAGACGTCCTCCCTCATGCTCATCTCCACATCGAACTCCGACAGCTTCTTGTCCGCCTCGGTGCTGGAGGCTCGGACATCCTTACAGGAGGACACATGCTGCAGGAAGTCCAGCATGTTCCTCTGGACTAGAGAGAGGAACCAACACACAGAGGAACGTCAGAGGAACCCTTAGAGAGAGAGGAACCAACACACAGAGGAACCCTGAGAAAGAGGAACCAACACACAGAGGAACCCTTAGAGAGAGAGGAACCAACACACAGGGGAACCCTTAGAGAGAGAGGAACCAACACACAGGGGAACCCTTAGAGAGAGAGGAACCAACACACAGAGGAACGTCAGAGGAACCCTTAGAGAGAGAGGAACCAACACACAGAGGAACATCAGAGGAACCCTTAGAGAGAGAGAGGAACCAACACACAGAGGAACCCTTAGAGAGAGAGAGGAACCAACACACAGAGGAACCCTTAGAGAGAGGAACCAACACACAGAGGAACCCTTATAGAGACGTGTAATATACTACTACATATATGTTCACTAAAACATGTGGACGACAGACACGGACAGACAGACAGGGCCTCCTGAACCATGCTGATAGACAGACAGAGCGTCATGCTAACAGCACGAGGGCTAAAGTGCTGACCAGTCCAGTGCTGCTGCTGAATCAGAGCTTTGTCCCAAACAGCAGGAGATCCGCTCTGACTGCTACAGGACAAAGGACTAGCATGGGTTCACCCTACACAGAGCCATAGAACCATGGGTTCTCACCCTACACAGAGCCAGAGAACCATGGAACCATAGGTTCTCACCCTACACATAACCACAACAACAAACCCTGACGATTCCATATTAGAACAGAGAAGTTGGACGCAGTGTGTGTGTACCTATGTGTGTGTGCGTGCGCGTGCACCTGTGTGTGCGTGCGTGTGTGTGTGTATGTGCATGTGTGTGTGTGTACCTGTGTACTCCGCCTCCACGTCAGCCAGGGCCTTCAGCGTGTTGTCCTGGGTGACGGCCCCCAGCTCCAGCGCCCCCACGCCATCGTACACACGCTTGGTCTGGGAGATCAAGTCTGCGGTCAGGACCAGGATCTGCTCCGGGGTCCGGTTCCACACCAGCCGGTTGGCCCCGCTCCCCCCCCCACTCACCCCCCCACACTCTGCTGGAGAACAACACCGCGGGGGGAGGGGTCAGTGTCATCATCACCCTGTGGCCTCAACTCCGTCTTAAAGCTCATCTCCCAATAAACTCATTACAACTGAACGGCCACAGATAAAGAGGAGATATACCCTCCCCTCCAACACACACACACACACACACACACACACACACACACACACACACAGTTAGTATGAGCCGGACAGCTGGAGGAGGGTTAGCGAAGGATCGGGATGTTCTGCCAAACAATCAATCTACCTATCAAATAGTGCTACCTAGTGGTTTTGCGCATGCGCGTGCCGACCATATTAATCCGTGGTAGAAAACACACTGTGTACCCCTGAAATCGCCAATAAAGACCTAAAGATGCAGCGTTATAGACCAGCTTTAGAGAGAGTCCGGCTCCACTCACCTGTCGGCGCCATGTCGGGTGGATCAAGTATTTCTGGAGATCTAATGACTTATGGTTATTATTATGATGGTAGTGTGGACAACGGTAGCCTCCGGTCAGAAAAACACGCTTCTTCACTCACTTCCGCCTTATCTGACGTCATAAACACGCGACCACACACGCTGAGTCATGGTGCGTTCACATCGCTGGGAATTATGGGGAAAACATTAGGCGTGTTTGTCTGCATTTCAGCACATGCATGCACGAGACTTGAGAACATCCGCCGGAACTAGTCAGAAACACGTCAAGTTCCCACCACGTCAAGTCGGACACAGGTGTATGGCATATGGCAAGCCAACCCTGCCAGAAAGCGACCTCAAAAACTGCGTTTTTTACGCCGTAATGCGCAAAGGATGCGCCGCTTTTTACGACGCAATGAAGTCCTTCACTAGCGCGTAAAAAACGCAGTTTTGGCCATCAAAACGCGCGTAAAATAGGCGCGTTTGCAAAACTCGTTTTGTGATTAGCCTATGTACATAGACATTTATTTACGTAAATTGCGTAAGTTACGTAAATGACGTAAGTTAAATGTACGTAACTTACGCAATTTATGTAAATTTAACTTATGTAAATTGCGTAAGTTACGTGAATTACGTAAGTTAAATTTACGTAAATTACGTGAGTTAAAGTTACGTAAATTGCGTAAGTCATGTAAATTGAGTGAGTTAAAGTTACATAAATTGCGTAAGTTTGTAGCATATTTCAGCCATAATATTCTCCCATAGCCACAGTACCGAGTACTATAACTAATAAGCTGTAACACTTGCGCATAGCCACAAGGGGGCAGCAGCTGATCATACATAGATGAAGGGGGCGGGCTTTTAAAGCCACAGAACACGCCCACCTCTACCTGCCTATTTAACTCGGACTCCGCCATCTTAGAATCAGAATCTCTTGGCGGCGTATCCTAGATGCCAAGCTTAGAGACGCTCCGCGCGTGTTATATACAATCCCACTCCTTTTGTTTCATAGACATAGACAATAGACCAAAACCTTAACCAAATAAAGTGAGTTAAAAGCGATCCTGTCTCGGCGGCCTTTCCTGGACTAAAATATCATAACAAGTTACGTAAGTTAAAGTTACATAAATTGCGTAACTTACACAATTTACGTAGATTTAACTTACTAACTTACTTACAACTTGTAACTTATGTAACTTACGTAAATTACAACTTGTAACTTACGTAACTTACAACTTGGTTGTAAGTTAGAGACCCCGCGCACGCAAGTGTGAAGCTTGTAACTTACTCA
This sequence comes from Micromesistius poutassou, assembly GCF_964030765.1. NCBI lineage: Eukaryota > Metazoa > Chordata > Actinopteri > Gadiformes > Gadidae > Micromesistius > Micromesistius poutassou. The sequence continues at coordinate 9,350,771 of NC_140279.1, forward strand.
ATTTACGTAACTTACATCATTTACGTAACTTACCTAAGTTACAAGTTGTAAGTTACCTACAAGTTGTAAGTTACGTAAGCTACATATGTTACGTAAGTTGCAAGTTACAAGTTGTAAGTTACGTAAGTTACATGTTGTAAGTTACATGTTGTATGTTACGTAAGTTACAAGTTGTAAGTTACGTAAGTTACATGTTGTAAGTTACGTAAGTTACAAGTTGTAAGTTACGTATGTTTTACAAGTTGTAAGTTACGTAAGTTACAAGTTGTAAGTTACGTATGTTTTACAAGTTGTAAGTTACGTAAGTTACATAAGTTACATGTTGTAAGTTACATAAGTTACAAGTTGTAAGTTACGTACGTTTTACAAGTTGTAAGTTACAAGTTGTTACAATTGTAAGTTACGTAAGTTACATTAGTTACGTCAGCTACATGTTGTAAGTTATGTAAGTTACAAGTTGTAAGTTACGTACTTACGTAATTTTCGCAATTTATGTAATATACAAGTTACGTAAATTGCGCAACTTACGTAAATTTAACTTACGGAATTTACGTAACTTACGCAATTTACATAACTTGTAACTTACGCAATTTACATAAATTACGCAATTTACTTAACTTTAACTTATGTAATTGACGCAATTTCCATAACTTTTACTTACGCAATTTACGTAACTTTTACGTAACTTACGCAATTTACGTAACTTTAACTTACGCAATTTACGTAACTTACATGATTTATGTAACTTACGTAAGTCACCTAAGTTTCGTAATTGACGTAACTTGTAACAAGTTGTAAGTTACGTAAGTTACGTAATATTTTACTTGTAACTTATATAAATAATATTTTATTTATATAAGTTACAAGTTGTAACTTACAACTTATGTAACTTACGTAACTTACAACTTGTACGTAACTGTTATACTTAAAAGGAGCAAGTAAGTTCCATATTAATTTAGTCTTACGGCCTGTAGCATATAAACAATATAAAGCAACTGTCCCATATTTCTAACTGCATTTGAAATAGCCATTGAGACACAAAAATGGACACTATAGGACAGTGATCATGATTTGCTTCAATATCATAACAACAATGGGTAAGCTTGTAAGCTTAGGCCCTGCAAGTCAGGATGTAGGCTATGAATCTGAATGAATAGTAGGTAATAGGTAGTGGCCTTCTCCAAAATGCACCAGAATACAGGAAATCAAATCTACCAAATTCATTTTTTTGGAATATACTTTGCACTAATATATTATTGTTATTATTATTATTTTAACGCATGGCATAGCCTACTATATTTCATTCATGTTCATTCATGCAGCCCCGAGGAAAACATAGACCCACTAGGGGGTTCCAGGGTTATACTCCGGGGAGTTCAAATTTTTTTTTAATTATTTAAAAATATATATATATATAAAATATATATTTAAAAAAATTATAAATAAAAAAAAAATCATCAAAAAAATTATAAATCAAAAATAAATTTCAAAAAATTGACCTGCGCGCATGTTTTTTTTTGGACCTGCGCGCATGTTTTTTTTAATTAATGAAATAAACGTGAAATATACATACACAGACTAAACTGTTTTTTTATTATTATTATTTTTTTTAACTTCTAAAATTAAGGAAGTTTTTTTTATGATATAATTTTTTTTTACCTGCGCGCATGTTTTTTTTTTTACCTGCGCGTGTTTTTTTTAATTAATGAAATAAACGTGAAATATACATACACAGACTAAACTGTTGTGATATGAAACAACTTTATTTATCTTATAACCAAGTCTCATATAAAAAAGATTAAAACAAAGTCCTCATCTTCAATCATTGGGACTGCTAATCCTGTGTGTACAATGCATTTTGCTCTGGCGTCCTCCTTGTTGTTGTTGTTCTGGGATGCACTAGCTTTATTTGCACTCAGTGGCCCATCCTTGTCGGAGGCCTTCTGTACCTGTGAGGTACAATGGAGGGGGGTCCGATTTTTCTGTCTCTCATCTACTCCCGTCTCTCACTCAAACATACGCGCACACACAGCTCCAAGTTGTCTCTATACTATATTTCTGCTTCTTTCTCCCGTCATAAGAACATTACTGTATGTAACCGTGGCTATCTGTTGCGTGGCTTTTCCACTAAGATAGCTTTCTTTATAAAACATTAGTATTCATTTTTAGTGTTTCTCATGTCACAGAAACCACAGTGAATCCTGTGTTTCTGTGCCCCGCTGTGGTGTCGACAGCACAGAGCTCCGGTACCGTTACAGGACAGCGGTGGTTTCTTTCAGCTTGTATTGTATTTCAATTTTAGCGAAAACACACATAACATTAGCTTGAAAGAAAAAAACTGTTTAAGTATGCTTATCTTTGTGTGAATTTCGGGATGACTCGTCTGCCAATGACTTCAAGTTGTTTGTGTTTTAACCGGTGATTGTTGCGCCAAACTGTTTACAAAGGAACACTTGCTTGCGACGCAGCATGCGACTGCTAGTTGACCTGCCGGGCGGGACGATCAGTACTTCCCCACATAAAGAGCTTAGTTCTGATTGGATCGCTTCCCAAATCGTCCCACTTACATTTTCGTCTCGTTTTTATTCGTTGACGAATGTGTCAAAAGATTTCGTCGTAGTTTTTGTCATCCTAAATTTATTTTTATTTAGTCATCGTCTCGTTTTCGTCAGACTGTAGACCCCCCCCCCCCACCCCCAATGTTTTCTCAATGGATCTCCACGAATCACACAAGTGGCCAATTTTGTTTAAAAAACTGCAAATTTCGCCGAAAGGTGACTAGTTTGCATGCCTGTGTGTATAGCCTACGTGTGTGTAAGCGTAGGCTATGTTGTAGTTCCGACCTGCCATGGTACGTCAAAATAGCAACAACAACTGCGCTATCCGCTATAGACCAGGTATTTTTAGTGCCTAGTAGTGGTGCCTGGTTGCTGCGGGGGAAAATCAGCTTTGCGCCGGGTCAGGCCCGGTTCTACGGGGGTGCATAAGCATGCATTGCACCCCCAATTAAATTGTGTGCACCCTCTATTGAAAAAAGGATAATGGATATCCGAAAATGGCTAAATAAGAACACTGCAGAATCAACGTCACACATTAACCAGAGCAGGAAGGATGGAGACAATTTGGATCACCGAACAGTTGACGTTACTGTGGCTTCTGTCAACTTCAACGTTAGGATCGCCGTTGTGGAGGCTAGCGCTAGCAACACTAATTCACTCTAGTTTATTTTAGTAATTCATTAAAGCATTATGTTCATAGCACAGAAACAGAAGATTAACCCATATTTGCCAGTTGTGTCGTGATTGTATTTATTTACAATCTTGTGAAAGGCACCATTTATTACTGATTACTTTTTGTGAAAGTAACATTACTAATTGGGTTTTATCTGTCAGCATTAAAAGTTTGGGTAGCGGGAGTTGGAAAACTAAACCTAAAAATGCAAGACAGAAAGGCAGTACAATAAGCACTGACATTGACATTGAAGAGTATTGACATTTAGTGGTTCACATAGGCCTATATAAACACAGACAAATTCAAAGTTTGAAAGGGTTCTTTCCTTGTTCTTTCCTTGACTAATTTTATTTTTATTTTTAAGATACAATGTGAATGACAATGTAAAATTGTTTGCTATGTCAAATATCCTGCCACAATTTATTAAAAAGTGGGTTATTTTTGCATTGCAGTCACATGTGTTTTTTTTTCAGGGTAGAATTCTGTTCTTTTTTATACCTCACACATATCAAAAACCTTTCTCATATCCAAAGCTTGAATATCAATAAGCTAATGTTGCAGCTGAAATGTTCTCCACATCACAAAGACATGATGTGTACCAGCTTTTAAGCACAGTAAATATTATTGTCCCAACATGTGAGTACAACTACCCAGAAGTGCTTGTCAATCTACTGGTAGAAAGGCCTAGTGTAAAAAGCGAAGTCTGAACTGAAGCTGGGTCGCTGGTTTTAGTATAGTACTGGTGCACCCCCTCTAATCTCAGATGCACCCCAAGTCATTTTGTTCTGGAACCGGGCATGCGCCGGGTGTAAACTAGCAACGACACATGCGTCGGTGTAGAAAGTCAATTGCACCAGGCGCAAGATAGGGCCCTTCTTCTGTTTGGCGCACATGGCTAATTTGCATACGTGCACAGGACTGGCTGGCTCTGCTTGGCAAAAAATAAAACATATTTGTGAATAAATGTTTAAAATTCTGAATACTGGACATGGTGAGCTTAAACACATTTAAATGCCCATTAGTGACAATAAAATAAAAAAAATAAAATATATATACGAAATTTGCTTTTGAGGCTTTGAGGGGGTCTCATGGGTTAATCGGGGGGGCCCAGCCCCCCGTATTTCGTACACTGGATATAACAATACCTATTTCAGATAACTAGCGATAACTAACTTGCTTGCGATTGACTGGAATAACCAAAGCCACAGCTGGACATAACAATATTGCGGGCTATCTTGATGAAGAACTGTAAATCCGACAGAAGTAATGTGAATTGTAATGTCTGATGTTTGACTCACCTGAACAACTTTATGTTTAGCTTTGGACATAGCATTAGGTTAATCGCTGTCAAAAAATGTCAACTACTTTTTGTGGATTGGCTATGAACACAAACAGTGAGAGGTGAAAATGCATAGTGAGTGGTGTGGCGCCACCTGCAGTCCAATAATTTCATATCTTAATTGCCGATAGGTAAAGCATTATAATGTATCTTGGCGGTTTTTCCTCCCCCTCCTGATTCTACCAGAAGGCTTACCAGAACAAAAAAATAATGTAACCAAAATATATGTCTATATGCATGGAAGGGGAGTTTAAATACCTTCGAAACAACAACAGAAATGAAGAGAAATTGTCACAAAGTCGATCTGTGCTGAACTGATTTGGTCTGCTTGTCTTGATCAGCAATTGGGCGTAAACACTTCAAATGCATTGGATGAGAGAAAAGAAGGGCGGAGAATATTAGCATACTAGAAAGACGTCGTTTTTTACACGCGTTGTGAAGGACTTCATTGCGTCGTAAAAAGCGCCACATTTTTTGCGCATTACGGTGTAAAACCAGTTTTTTTCCAATTTTGCGGCGTTTTTTTCGGCGTAATAAAGGTGAAACGTGACTGAATAAGGTCAATTTTTGGCAGGTTTGGCTTGCCATACAGGTGCACTTCTCCAGAGCCCGTCTACGGCATGGACCTATAAAAAGAAGGTCTACGGAGAGCCTTGGCACTCTCTATTGAGCCCCATTGTATCAAACTTGGTTGCAGTTCCATTAGAATTCCACTGGGGGTGATCGTATGAGTGCAGATTGAATGGGGGTCTATGGGGCTAGACAGCTAAATATATCTATTTCACCTGCTTGTCGTTGAAATATCGCAGATTTGATTGTACATTCCGCAAGTTCAATATAGATTATAGTTCAAAAGTCGAATGAAAGAGTACTTATGTCCTTTCAATTTCTCACAGTTTGGGCCGTTGTTGGTTGTACACACTAGCATTCTGCTAATGAATGCTGATTGGTCAGGGACGGACTTGTGACTGATTACGACCAGAGACCCCACTTGATGGCATCTGAAGCTGAAGCAGAATCACAAACATTAGCTGTTTGAAATCGTTCACGGATATAGTGCACTATATAGGGTGCTCGCCATTTTGTAGTGCTGTTCGAATTCTCAGTTAAATTCTCAATTCATTCTCATTCACTATATAGTGGATTATAAAATACCCCAAATTTCAGTGAACATATGATGTTCCCTACATGTTACTCCCGTATACCACAATGCAATGCAGGCGCATTTACTAACGCAAATGACGTTCAGAAATGTTCAGCGTAGTGTCCGAATTCTCGTTTGTTCGTTCCCTATATAGTTCACTATATCATAAACACTATATAGGGAATAGTGAGTGAGGGAATAGGGAACGATTTCGAACACAGCTACTATCTTAACTGTGTGTTCACACTAAAAGACACATTTTTCGCCTGGTCACGCTGTCGCCAAAGTTTTGTCGCGAGACAAATCATAATCCTTCGCTGTGCAGTTATGTCAGGCGAATTTTGTCGTGCAACATATTTTGCCCGGCAACGGTGCTTCATGCCAATTCATTCTCAACCATGAGATAACCGTCATTGCATGTCTTTACCTGTTGTGGAAGAGGAAGAGACGTCGGAATGCCCGTCGTTTATGGGTTAATAATATAATCCGGAGGCGCACACAGCTTTTGGCCGTGATATTATATATTATATTATATAGATATTTATATATTATATCATATAATATATATAGAGCTCCGGGAGTCGCAAATGGCAACAATCAATTTCTCCTCCATGCTGCGGTTCACTGCGGAGTGCAGAGGAGTGCAGCATCTCTTTATTACCAGGACCATGTACGTGCCTTCACTTAGCGTGTGTGTGAGTGCTCATGGATGACGTCAAATGCATTTCAATTTGAATAAGCGTGTTTTATGGTGTGTTCCAGATGCCTCGGACACCAGCCTTCCGAGTTGCAAGTGAGGAAATCTCCCAGCTTTCTTGCGTTATTTCTCGGAAGCACGCCCCCTTTTAGTCGGCCCCCCTCGGAATTCTGAGAGTATACTGAGCTCAGTGATAACTCTCTTAACAAAAATGGCTGCACCCGTAAAGAGATTTTTTTCTTTGTATTTGTACCACGTTGGTCATTTTAATGTCAATTGTAAATGCTCTTACACACTTGATTACATTGCTACTTTATTCCAGTCACCAATTTATGCATTGCATTGCTTGCTGTGCATGCAATACAATGTAAAGTTGAGCTGTTTGTTTTTGAGCTGCTTTGCTAAAGAGGCTAATGTAGCTATCAATAAACAACGACTAGCCAATGACATGACACAATCACAAAGACAAACGGGAACTCTATGGCCGTTTCTCAATACCAAGTACGCAAACTACTAGTGGTGGCTCATTCGCAAACGAATCAGTTCAAACGAACGACTCTTTAAAACGAACGAACCGACCTGATTCGCCGCTCTCATTCGTCGTCGCTCGTCTCGTTCATTCGCCGAGACTCAACTCCCAGCTCCACCCACCAGTCGCTGAGTCGCGCTGACTCGCGAGTCGCCGTTCGTTCACTGACTGTGTTTAGCGGCGAAGACTACTCAGAGGACTGAGTAGTCACGAGAGTCAGCCGGGCAACAACATCCCAATTCTGAACATGAAGCACTCCTCAGCTAAAAGGAACTTAGTTAATGTTGTGTTAATTGTTGACCGTTTGCACCATTGCACGATCGTGATTCGTTTGAGAATGAGAACGAGGGAGGAGCTGAGTCTGACCGACTCAGCTGAGAACGTGCATTCGTGATTCGTTTGAACGAGAACGAGGGAGGAGCCGAGTCTGACCGACTCAGTGACTGAGAATCATGATTCACCGCTACCGGTTTCTAATGCGAACGAACGACTCTTCTTGGCGAACTGACCGACGCGAACTGATTCATTCAAACGAATCATGAAATCCACCACTAGTGCGTACTTGGCAAGTCCGGACTTCCAAGTACAGACTTCCGAGGACGCGAGTACGCACCTGCAATTGACCGTTCGCCAGAGTTTGATTGACAGGCAATCTGATCAATCAGAACGCTCCTATTATCGAGTAGTTAATGTCCTCCATTTTGTCCGACATCTCTCCGACATACCGGCCGGGGCTATCAGCAGTGTTAACTCAGCTGCTCAGTGTTTACTTCGTTAGATTATTATTTTTTAATTCAGAGCTCAATATGGTAAAACGGTGTTGTCATGGAACCTGCAACACTGACAGCAGATATAGTGACCGAGTTGCCAACGTCTTTTTTTTCCCTTTCCCGAAGCCAACTAGGAACATTGAAAAATGTTTACGGTGGATAAAGTCGGTCATTATGCGTGACACAGCCTGCGATAAGTACGACCAAGGGTAGAGGGTGTTCAGCACACACCAACAGTGAGTTTAAGCTCATGTAAAACGTAGTCCTATACAGTTACCCTTGTTGACACTTGCAGTGCGAATCCACCAGTCTCCTCTCTTTTAAGTCGACCTCGAAATTGACAATATGACGAGCGGCAGATTTCCGTTGGCTGGGATAAACTTCTCCCTTAACGCTGATTGTGCCTATAATGTTATGTAGCCAAAATAAATTATCTGAAAGTTTATGCTTCAGTCAGGATTCACACTTTCATTTCATTTCATTTCATTTCATTTTCACATATCATTCAATTTAGATTTGTTATATTTCAATAGAATAAATTATCTAACAATGTAAACAAATTAAGTAAAGAGTTAGCAGCAACATGACCGTTAGTCTTGGTAATAGATAGCTATTTACCTGTACTATTTTTGTATATTATGACGCTATGTACATAAGATCCAGATATGAAGGCATAAGCCTTTTGTTTTTTCTTTAAAGAAATGCTTCCTTCGAGATAAGATAGGCTAAAGTCGGTAAAGGTATATCGCCTAAATTCCCAACTTCCATCTTCACATTACAAGCCAGCTGATGTCGGACTTGACAGCAGAACCCGCCCCCGAGACAGGGGGGCGTGGCTAGAACGCTCCTGGCGAACGGTCAATTGAACAGCAGCGGACTCGATGAAATCACCAACTCAGCTCTGTTAACTGTGCTTTACGGCCTCATGTAGGCATATACTACTGAACAATATAAACAAATTATATAAAACTAAACCCCAGCCTCTTTCATTTAAAAATAGTATGTTAATATTTTGAATGGATATAAATTAAAAGATATGCTTGTCGTGTGTATAAGCTATGCACACGCGTGCCTAACTGCCTATGTAGTTGGAGAGTAGGCTATTGATATAATAATTGAGTGAGAAATAAATCGAATGAGCGAGAAATTACACCGATTAATATAGAAACACACACACACACACACACACACACGATCGGATGGATCCGATCGGGATTTTCGTTGCCGTTGCGATGGGTTTCCTCTATCAGCGACTTTTACAATAGATTATAGCTGCTGCGCAGCAATGGGTCGGGTCCGGGCTAATTTTGGCAAATTCTGAGCAACAAACAGGAAGACAGGACAGTTGACCTTATAATGTTCAATTTGCATCAGTTGAGGATTGAACCCACAACCTCTGGAACCAAAGACCATTGTCTATCGCACTGAGCTAATTGGCAAGTGGCATTTCAACAGTGGCTTCACAAATTGAGTGACAGCTGTTGTAAAGGCAAATTTAAAAAATGGTCAAAATTTCAGAAATTCAGTCATCTAAACAAAAATCTGATAATACATAAATTGCATCTTGACAGCATGGAAATGTTGGTGATTTGTTTTTAATGATAAGTGTTTTGCTTCATAAGAGAAAATATGATGTTTAAAAATTCCACTCTCACATTGGCTGCAGTTGTTCCCATGAGAGCAGAATTCAAAATGTTCTCAAAAATTCAGTTTTTGAGATAAAATTCTGATATTTGCCAAACTTCATCAACCATGACTCCAGAATATTCTCAATTTTTTTCAGGAAGATTGAAAATGTATTTATCAAGAATTTGATGGTATACGTTTACAGTACTGTTTACAGTCATACGTTTTCATGCACTGTAGGATCAATTTTTGCTTAATCAAAAATCCGAGAAACAAGTTTTGTTGAGGACGGTCTGGAGATGCTCTGTACCAAGTTTGGTGACAATTGAGCAAAAATTGTGGGAGGAGATACATTTTAAAAGTTTTACAGTTATTGAAAAAAACAGAGTGATGGACTTCATAATTTGTATGAGTTTAAGTGGACAAAAGTTTCAGCAGTATTGAGGCTACATTGTGGTGAAGTTTCAACACTGTAGCATCTACCGTTGGTTTGGTAGGAATTTTTTAAGTTTTTTAATTTAAACGCTTATTGTGCCCCCCCTAGGAGGGGGGGGCACATGTCCTTGGAGTTGAGTGAATCTGGCATGGGACTGGACCTTTGTGCAAAGTTTGGTGAGTTTTCACCCATGGGAAGTATGACTTCCTTGGAAGAAGAAGAAGAAGAAGAAGAAAGAATTCCTAGGAATACAATAGGTTCCCGGCAGCTTAGCTGCCCGGACCCTAATTAAAACATGGCAATGCAAAATGCATCCTGGGATATTTAACGGTCCCAAGTCCACACAAGTCACCTCCGATGCATCCTCGGTGGAACGGCCAGTTAGAACGCATCGAGAACACTTCCGGGTTTTACGACTGTACTTGACTTGATGCGGCACTAGAGTGCCAGGCGCCATGCTCCTCCAGGCCGGTAGGCAGCGCTAGAGGACCAGGCGCTCAACTCTAGAACCCGAAGCGGCTCCAGAAGAAGCCTCTTATAGCGCTAGCTCCTTCAGACCGCTGGTAGGATCCACTTTACACTCTCTTTTAATATTAATTATGATGACTTTGAGACAGTTTGTATGTTGTACACGACTTATGGTTGGCTATTGTTTAGCAGCTACTAAACCAGTTACTAACTAGCTACTTACTAGCTGGTTTAACTAGCCGACCTCATCGCCTCAGTTTTAAATGCTCGTTGCTTATTAAAGAGTGGTCCAGGCTGTGGCTGAGGGAGGGTAACGACAAAGGATCGCTTTAGGAAGCTGCTCAGCCCCAGCCTGTGTCAGCCTGGCTACTAGAAGGTTCTGTAGCTAATGCTAGCGGAGATGCGCACGCACACACACACACACACACACACACACTGCAAGTAGCTGCTGCTAGCGAAGACACACACACACACACACACACACACTGTAAGTAGCTGCTGCAAGTAGCTGCTGCTAGCGAAGACACACACACACACACACACACACACACACACACACACACACACACACACACACACACACACACACACACACACACACCAATTAGCCTGCTTCCACTCTGGAAGCAGTGGAAGCAGGCTGGACTGCTTCCACACTGGACTTTATCATATTAACACATCAGACCTTCACCCTTTCATCAGATGATTTGATTGTTTACTAAGCGCATCGTTGACATCCCACCAGTTATATTATTATAAACATTAATATTCCTCCTCCTACCTAGATAAAAACATTATAATTTTCTGGTTCTTTATTTTAAATGTTAATGGACTGCATTTATACCACGCTTTTCTAACCAGTGGCCTCTCAAAGCGCTTTCCAATTCACCCATTCATGCACACATTCACACACCAACAGCGTCTCGCCTCGTCACTCAGCTAGGACGAGCCGGGGATCCAACTAGCAACCTTCTGGTTACCAGCCAACCCGCTCTACCTCCTGAGCCACATGCCACCCCTAAATGAGTAACAATATTAAGTGCCTAACGATGTGTTCCTCTGGTCAGTTTCTCCACTCCAGTCAGAGGTCCCTCCGTCAGCAGCATGACGGACACCAAGCGCCTGGCCTTCTCCATCATCCAGTTCCTCCACCAACAGCTGGGCTCTGGCCAGCTGTCCTCCGACGCACAGGAGAGCCTAGAAGGTGACGGAGTACACACAGCGCACTGACAGGGGCGGGTAGTGAACTAAAATAGTGTTCCTATTAAAGATCCCATTTCATGCTTTTTTAGGATTAATAATTGCATTTGGGGTACTGCTAGATTGTAGAGTTTCATGTAATGTTCATGTTCAGTTAATTTCAGCAAAACCAATTTCAGCAAAACCAATTTCAGTGTCTTTCAAAAACTGTCTGTTTTGTATCATGTCGCTTTAAAGCCCGCCTCCAGAGTAGCCCAGTCTGCGGTGATTGTCTGGTTGGCTCTACTGTAGTTCTTGTAGAACCCGCGTCTGGTCTCCTTGCTGACCCGTAGCATGTTGTGTTCCAGTTGCGGTCCAGTGTTTGGAGACGGCCTTCGAGGTGTCGACGGACGACACCCCTCGCTGTTCCCCAGACCCTGCCGGAGATCTTCAGCTCTGCTACCGACACGGTCAGCGGCCGGGAACAGTAGCACTAACATTCATATATCACAGCCAACAGTTAAATCAAGTCAAATATTAGCAGCCGACCACCAAGGTCAGCTGCTTGGAATAGTATTAGTATAGAAACGTATTATAGCCAATAGTAATAATATATGAATGCTAGTGATAATCATTGGGCGGCATCAGTGGGCGGGCTCAGTGTGTACCAGCGACTCTCGTACCATTGGTTGGTTTGGTCACATGATGTTGTTATTGCGGCTCTCGTACCATTGGTTGGTTTGGTCACATGATGTTGTTATTGCTGCTCTCATACCATTGGTTGCTTTGGTCACATGATGTGTTGTTGCAGCTCCCACCCCCTCCTCCGGTGCATACAGAGCCACGCCCTGACTCCCCCCCTGAGGAACAAATGGCTGAGGCAGAGAGACTAAAAACAGACGGTAGGCTGTCCAGGTGTAGTAGTAGCTAGTACCCGAGTATTGCTGGGGTAGTACCAGAGTTTTTATGGGGTAGGACCTGAATATTGCTGGGCTGATGGTAGCACTGTAACGTCTCCTCTCGGTCTCCAGGTAACGACCAGATGAAGGTGGAGAACTTTGCCGCCGCTGTGGAGTTCTACTCGAAGGCCATCCTACTGAACCCTCAGAATGCCGTCTACTACTGCAACAGGTACTCTGTCCACTCACTGCACCCTAAAGCTGTGGCCTGTGAGTGGTGCTGTTTACTGACGGTGTGGTTCCTCTGTTGGCCTGTGGGTGGTGCTGACGGTGTGGTTCCTCTGTTGGCCTGTGGATGGTGCTGTTTACTGACAGTGTGGTTCCTCTGTTGGCCTGTGGGTGGTGCTGTTTACTGACAGTGTGGTTCCTCTGTTGGCCTGTGGGTGGTGCTGACGGTGTGGTTCCTCTGTTGGCCTGTGGGTGGTGCTGTTTATTGACAGTGTGGTTCCTCTGTTGGCCTGTGGGTGGTGCTGACGGTGTGGTTCCTCTGTTGGCCTGTGGGTGGTGCTGTTTACTGACGGTGTGGTTCCTCTGTTGGCCTGTGGGTGGTGCTGACGGTGTGGTTCCTCTGTTGGCCTGTGGGTGGTGCTGACGGTGTGGTTCCTCTGTTGGCCTGTGGGTGGTGCTGTTTACTGACAGTGTGGTTCCCCTGTTGGCCTGTGGGTGGTGCTGTGTTTACTGACAGTGTGGTTCCTCTGTTGGCCTGTGGGTGGTGCTGTGTTTACTGACGGTGTTATTCCTCTGTTGGCCGATGTTTACAGTAAAACATCACGATGGACGATGACATTGTCGTTGGGGGGGGGGGTGTTGGTGTTAGCACTTTTTTACTATGTCTATAAATCATTCTACTTAAAAACTACAAAAATTTCACTTCATGAGGTTTTCTAACATTAAGTTGAGTTCCCCTAGCCTCCCTATGGTCCCCCAGTAGCTAAAAATTGCATTAGGTGTAAACCGAGAAGTAGCTATATTACTCCGTCTTTGAAAAAAGGATCGCTGAAACACTTTGATTTGGCTTCCGGTCCATTATGACGTCATACCAGACCAGGTTGCCTCCCCTTTCTCTGCTTGGCCCGCCCAGAGAATTTGGCTAGGACCGTGCGAGCGCCACATGTGTGTGTGAATACACACACTGTAACGCAAGTGTTATTTGGATAACCGTTCTGCTGTCGGTGTTATGGCGCATAACACGCAACACAATAACGCAAGCTTGCATAAAGCTCCCATTTGGTGAAAAGACTAGACTGCGTCGGGTTGGTTGAGAAGGAATTGGGAACCGCGACATGGAGGAAAAGGGGACTGCTGCCCAATCCTGGGCAGCAGTCCCCTTTTCCTCCATGTCGCGGTGCTGCCGGGCAGCCCCGGGGGCGGCCAATGGGCAGCAGGGCTCCAACGGACAGCTGCCGTGGCAGCCCCGGGGGCGGCCAGCGGGGCTCCGACGGACCGCTGCCACGGCCATGGCCATGGCAGTGGGGCTGGGCGGGTAGCCCCGGGGCGGCCAGCATTCAGCAGGCAGCCCCGGGGGAGGCCTGGGCAACAATCCCTTTCTCCTCCATGTCACGGCTCCCAACTCCCTCCCAACCAACCCGACGCAGACAACCCCGGACAACAACCGCGGGCAACAATCCCCCTCTCCTCCACCTCGTGGTTCAGTCTGTACTTAATATTGACGTGGAAGAACCAGAGGCGTCTGAGAACCTGACGCAGTCGTTTGAGATTCATATATCATCTGGAGGTGCAAACAGCTTTTGACCATGATAATATATATTATATTATATAGTTATCTAAATATAATATGATATTATTTAGACATAGAGCTCCAGGACTCCCGCTGGAGCACCCGGAGTGTTCAGTGTTCCACTGTAAACACTAGCGTATGGTACCGTGGCCAAGCTGCTCAGGGCCACACCCTGAGCCTCTAAAAACGGCGCGTTTGTCGAGTGGTCATTGTGGGACTGACTTGTAGTGGCTGTAACTCTGCACCAAGGCTGAATTTCATGAACGTCTTCAAGTACTGTATTAGGGGCCCACTAATACCTATATTCAGGCATGCAAACTAGTCACCTTTCGGCGAAATTCGCTGTTTTTTTTAACAAAATTGGTCACTTGTGTGATTCGTGGAGATCCATTGAGAAAACATTGGGGATGGGGGGGGGGGTCTACAGTCTGACGAAAACGAGACGATAACTAAATAAAAATCAATTTAGGATGACAAAAACTACGACGAAATCTTTTGACACTTTTGTTAACAAATAAAAACAAGACAAATGTAAGCGGGACGATTTGGGAAGCGATCCAATCAGATCTAAACTCTTTATGTGGGGAAGTACTGATCGTCCCACCCGGCAGGTCAACTAGCACGCGCTTGCTGCGTCGCAAGCAAGTGTCCCTTTGTAAACAGTTTGGCGCAACAATCACCGGTTAAAACACAACCAACTTGAAGTCATTGGCAGACGAGTCATCCCGAAATTCATGCAAAGAAAAGCATACTTAAACAGTTTTTTTCTTTCAAGCTAATGTGTGTTTTCACTAAAATTGGAATACAATACAAGCTGAAAGAAACCACCGCTGTCCTGTAATGGTACCGGAGCTCTGTGCTGTCGACACCACAGCGGGGCACAGAAACACAGGATTCACTGTGGTTTCTGTGACATAAGAAACACTAAAAATGAATACTAATGCGCATGTTTTTTTTTTGACCTGCACGCGCATGTTAAAAAAAAAATGCGCGTGCAGGTAAAAAAAAACATGCGCGCGCATTTTATTATATAATATTTTTTATATACATTTTTTTACATTAAAAAAATATATAATAAAAAAATTATATACTTTTTTTAATATAATTTTTTAATATTTTTTTTTATTATTTTTTTTTAACTCCCCGGAGTATAATCCTGGAACCCCCTAGTGGGTCTGTGTTTTCCTCGGCTTACGCATCATTCTCACCTTTTTCACCCCAAACCAGTTTGCATGCCTGTATATTAAAGAATCCATTAAAATCCATAAAACATGCCATGGGACCTTTAAGAAGAGTTGAATCAATGGCGTTGGTTGCTAAAAAGGGTGCTACTACGCCTATATGGCAATCTTTTGGATTTAAACCTGATGAAAGTGGACAACCATGGGACACGACTGACGTTGTGTGCAAGATCTGCTCATGTGTGATCCGCGCAAAAGACGGGCAGATGACCAATCTACATGTTTGCGTGTGCACCATGCAGAAGTTAATAGAAATGATGATAAACAAAATATCACAGAGCAGGATTGTGAACGCAATGTCATGTCAATTTACAATCTGCAAAATGTTGGCCGACTAACTTTTTTAAATTAGGATATTGATGCTGCGCGCCTCCTCTTTGCAACGGAATTTGTTTAAGATATAAAAAAAATTAATTTAACATACATGCACTAAAACAGATATTTTAGTTTTTAAAGAAATATTTGGAAACGAAAATTCATGTTTTCCGCAGTGTGCCTCTCTGGTATTGAGTGGGTCTACAGGATCGCACTCTGCACAACCCAGTCAGTAAATAAGTGAATGGTCACGTACGCCTCCATAATCAACGCTGTCCAAACATCGGTGGTGATGGCAACTTTCTCCGCTAAGGACAGGATCAGCGAGGCTGCTTCTTCGCTGTACATTTTCTCCAGCCGTGTCATAGTTTGGCGACATGGCACTGTGTAATCTGGCTTGAGAAATGCGATCAGATTGCGGAAGTCATGTCTCTGGCATAGGCTACCTTATTTAAAATAGCATGCATATGCATTCGTTATATTCTCAATTGAATTTACAGAGCAATCCCTGCAAAGTTTTTAGGTTAAATATAGAAGAGACTAGGATTAGTGTGTGTCTGACAGGGGGAGGCGTGGCATCACGATGGTCGCTCTCCATTGTGATGTGGGTCAGCCATCATGATGGACGATGTCATCGTCCATTGGCACAACCCTACTGATGGTGTGGTTCCTCTGTTGGCCTATGGGTGGTGCTATGGTGTTTACTGAAGGTGTGGTGGTTCCTCTGTTGGCCTGTGGGTGGTGCTGTGGTGTTTGCTGTAGGTGTGGTTCCTTTGTTGGCCTGTGGGTGGGGCTGTGGTGTTTACTGACGGTGGTGTGGTTCCTCTGTTGGCCTGTGGGTGGTGCTGTGGTGTTTACTGACGGTGTTGTTCCTCTGTTGGCCTGGGGATGGTGCTGCAGGGCGGCGGCTTACAGCAAACTGGGGAACTACGCGGGAGCGGTCCAGGACTGTGAGCTGGCCATCGGCATCGACCCCACCTACAGCAAGGCCTACGGACGGATGGGGTAGGACCATGGACCTATAAAGAATGGACACTGGATTGAAACATGGCATTCATTCCTATGGAAACTGCTCAGTGGCGTAGGGCAACATCAAGGACAGAATTGCTTCCGCATCATGGGAGCCTAGCCACACCCTAGTGCATGACGTACCGGATGTAGAAATATTCTTGTTCTCTAGCATTGTTAGCATTGTAGCATCATAAGCGAGAGGTCTAAGTTACTAACCCCCCCGATTATTCACTACATGTGATACTATACGTGCACTGAGGCCCAGCCGAAACAACATTTGTTTCACTACGACTCCTTTCAGCTGCCCACCCCTCCTTCTCCGGCTAATAAAACGCTTGAGGTGGCGTTTTGAAAAGAGAAAACTTACATTTTAATAGTACATGGTCCAAAGATAATTATGAGACTTTGATATATATCTAGAGAACATTTGCGGAGACACAATCCTTTTCCCCACTTGTATTGGAGTGTACCGGGATATCTACTTCCGGGCTCCATGATTTGAGGGACCCATCCACAGCCCGCTAAAAAACTGCAATACCAGGCTTGGTCACTGAGCACGGGTGGATTGTGGAATTAGGCTCCTGGGGGTCTGGGTAGGACACCCTGAGGGGACAGAAAGTAGACCTGAGGAGACAGGAAGTAGACCTCTGAGCAGACAGGAAATCCCCAAATCGCTGAACGATTTGGGAAATAATCGAATTGCGATTGCGATTATTTTGACCAATATTGCGATTGTGATTTAATATGCGATTTTATTAAGTTCCTTATGTTCTGTATTATTCACTAAAAAAGAAAGAAGAAGCAAATCATTCTATAGTATGACCAACACAACATTATAAGCAGTCAACAACTGCTCTTTCCTTTAGCCCAGGCCGATGTGTTGGCCTGGGCTATGTCTTTATTTAACTATTGAATTTTAAAAGAAAAATAAATATAAATCTTCCTGATCTCGTCAGTAACTATAACAAATCACAATCAAATAAAAATAAAATAAGCCTTTGCAATTTGCATATCGCGTTCTTACATCGCGATTTGATTGATTTGATTAATCGTTCAGCCCTACCTCTGAGCAGACAGGAAGTAGACCCCTGAGGAGACAAGAATGTAGTACTATGTAGTAGGATACTCTACTGTGTGTGTGTGTGTGTGTGTGTGTGTGTGTGTGTGTGTGTGTGTGTGTGTGTGTGTGTGTGTGTGTGTGTGTGTGTGTGTGTGTGTGTGTGTGTGTGTGTGTGTGTGTGTGTGTGTGTGTAGGCTTGCGCTGGCCAGCCTCAACAAGCACACGGAGGCGGTGATCTACTACAAGAAGGCTCTGGAGCTGGACCCCGACAACGACACCTACCAGGCCAACCTGAAGATCGCCGAGCAGAAGATGGACACGCCCAGCCCCGTGAGACATCCCCATCATCCTCGTCATCCTCCACCCCTATGCCTATGTGTGTGTTGATAATGTGTGTGTTTCTGTGTGTGTCCCCAGACGGCAGGCGTCGGCGGGGTCGACCTGGCAGGCCTCCTCAGTAACCCTGGCTTCATGAACATGGTATGACCTTTGACCTCTCTGTCCCCACTGTATGACCTTTGACCTCTCTGTCCCCCTCCCAGTGAGGCTGTTGGAGTCTGTATGAACCAGCAGGGGGCAGCTGCTCACTAGTGTGTGTTTGATATGAGGTTACAGTCTCTCTGTGTCTCTGGTCCACAGGCCTCGTCTCTGATGAACAACCCTCAGGTCCAGCAGCTGTAAGTCTGAGTGTCATAACGTGTGTTGGACCAGTGTTTGGTCTTGCGTCTCCTCTGCTCACCGGGGGTCCGTCCTCTCTGTCTCCCTCCTGCAGGATGTCAGGGATGATGTCTGGAGGCTACGGCCCCGGTGGTGCGCCCCCTCCCCAGGGGGCCGCCCCGGCCCCGGCCGCCCCCCCCGGAGACCTCTCTGGACTCATCCAGGCGTACGTACCTGCCCGGCCCCACTAGCATCCTCCTGCTAGCCACAGCTAGACACTTCATCCTCCTGCTAGCCACAGCTAGACACTTCATCCTCCTGCTAGCCACAGCTAGACACTTTATCCTCCTGCCAGCCACAGCCAGCCACAGCTAGCCAAAGCTTGCAACAGCTAGCAGTACTGTGGTGAGGGGAAATGCTACAGCAGGGTGTCTAACCGCTGCACCGCCTGTGTCTTGCAGGGGGCAGCAGTTCGCTCAGCAGATGCAGCAGCAAAACCCAGAACTGATCGAGCAGCTGAGGAGTCAGATCCGCAGCCGGCCCCCCAGTGCCAGCCAGGAGGAACCACAGCCCTGACCTCAGGTAGGAGGAACCACAGCTGGAGGACGGGCCTAACCTCTGGGGGACCGCCAGGGGCCCGCCTCTTGAGATAACCTCTTGTTTTCATTGCTCTACAGGTCCCACCAGAATGAGTGTGTGTGTGAGAGTCAGAGTATGTGTGTGTGTGTGTGTGTGTGTGAGAGAGAAAAGTGTGTGGTTCCTGAGGTGTGTCACCGGGAGGTCATGAACGATTATTCCCTGCATGAGGCGTTGGACCAGACCTGTCGTCATGGGAATGGGAGGCCGCTGGACACTAGGGGGTAGTCTGGGCAATGGACCCGGATCGGGACCAGGACCTGGACCGGGACCGGGATCAGGTCCAGGACCTGGATCGGGACCGGGACCGGAGCAAGGCGAGCAACTGGTCACAATAAAGGAGAATCAACCTTCCTGACACGTCTGGTCTAAGTTTGTTTCGTCGCTCGGCCGCTGGTTCTTATTTAGTGACACCAGAATGAAATGTGAAGATAAAGTTAGTTTGATATTTTAAGTGTATAGGATTAGTTAGGGTTAGGGTGACTAACCTCTACGTAATGCAACAGTAAACCAGGTGTACCTGCACCCCTTTATGCTTGTGGTTCCCCTCCGTACTCCCTGTACTCTGGACCAGTAGGACTCTGTACTCTGGACCAGTTGCAGTCTGTACTCTGGACCAGTAGGACTGTATCTGAGTCTGGACCAGTAGGACTGTATCTGAGTCTGGACCAGTAGGACTGTATCTGAGTCTGGACCAGTAGGACTGTATCTGAGTCTGGACCAGTAGGACTGTATCTGAGTCTGGACCAGTAGGACTGTATCTGAGTCTGGACCAGTAGGACTGTATCTGAGTCTGGACCAGTAGGACTGTATCTGGGTCTGGACCAGTAGGACTGTATCTGGGTCTGGACCAGTAGGACTATCTGAGTGCTGGTCTTGGCAGGTCTGTATCGGCGTTGTGCTTAAAGCCAGGGCTGAGGAGGATTACAGTAATAAGATCAGGAGGAACCAAATAAACACAGCCTTCAGGGTTGTTCATGTGTTCATCCTGAGATTAAACACTTAGGGTGGACCGAGTCTCTGGTCCTCAGATTCCGTCTGACCACCGCTCCACCTGTGTATCTTCATATATATGAGGAGTATGTTGAATGCAGACAACAGAACATCTCGTATTCTCTGAGATCCTGGTGGGACCTTCTCCAGATATGGACCCGTGTAGAGGAGGTGAGGCCGTTCCACTCCACTAAGCCTGTTAGGTTCTCCTGGAAAAGCCGCTGTGCTGTTTGGCTCCTGGTGCCATTGACCTCCTGCCAGAGGAGAACAATGGAGGAGCTGCTGCTACCCAGCGGGGAGGAGGCGCCGTCCGAGGCCGGCTCCTTCGCCCCCGCCGAGAAGGAGGAGGAGAGGAGCCTGGGGCAGCGCGTCAAGAGCTTCTTCCTGCAGACGGTGGCGGTGGACCTCCGCCACCACCTGAGGAACTTCCTGAAGAGGAACGGCCTGCTGACGCTGTCGGTGCTCGCCGTGCTGACAGGCTGCGTGCTGGGCTTCGTCCTTCGGGGGAGCCAGCTGTCCACCCAGGTAGGACCTGAGCAGGCCCACTGTCCACCCAGGTAGGACCGCAGGGGGCCTGAGCATGGCACATAGCATGTTGGAGTATTAAGCATGTTAGAGCTCTTAGCATGGCAAGTGTTAAGAGTACTTATACTAAACTACTATCTGTCTATCTGAGTATCAGTCTTATTTCTAAAGGGTGGATCCGGTCTAACAGGTGTGAGGAACATGTCACTTTATTATTGTGATAGCCCCTGAACCCTGAATACAATATATCATATATTATGTATTGTTTTACACAACATATGTCCAGGGTCTCCTGAACAGACACACAAGGATAGGAATGGTGGAACATTTAAGAATAAACATCATTTACTTGGTCAGCATATTGAGATGGAGTTAGTACCACGAAGTCTGAGAGTCAGTGACCTTTGACATGCTTTAGGCTCGCAGCTGACTCCTGAACTGATGACCTCTGACCTCTAATCCCAACCCAAACATAGGGCTCAAGGCATTGGAGGGGTTTAACCAGTGTGCGAAATACCCTTCAATATTCGGGGGGGACCCCATCTCCCGATTATTGCGCAACATCGATCTAAATTTTCTCATGCAGTAGGCCTATAGCGTACTTAACGCCTATTATCGCACGGCCCCTATTATTGCACAATTTCTGGTGTATCATACGATTGCGACCAACCAGCAACAGATAAAAGAAAGGATAAAGGTTATCATACAACAAAGGTATTCAAGCTACAAGTATGCCAAAAATGGGCTCTGTACACCTTACTTATCAATATAAAACACTGCACACAGCACTTGCTATTATGACGGCGAGATAAATGAGCTTTGCGCCCGGCGCAAATCTAAAATGGGTTGAGCTGAAACCCGTAGGTGTGTTTTGGGCCTAACATGCAATAAACCAATGAGAGTGGTATCTCCCATCCCCTTTAAGAGCCAGCGCATTTTGACTTGACGAGTTGATATTTTGACAGCGCGTTTGCAGTCTCCGCTGAGACAGATGCATGACCACATGAATTTCAAACTTCAAATGGCTCAGTTTATGGCCAAATAATAGGCCTAATTAACACATGGAATAGCGTTTTCTTTTCCAACTTCAGAAACACTGATTCGTCATGTAAATTGCGGCAAAGACAACTTAAAACATGATATGCGGACGCGGTCCTCGATGGCCGCAACTGTGGGTCTATTTAATGATATGCGGCAATACATTAACAAACATCGTTTGTTACCACCAGTATTGTATACATTATCGTTATCGACTTGTGTTCATAATATGCATGTGTCGCCCTGTTAATATACATCGCCATCATCATGGACTGCATTATGCGTTACGTGTTTAATTTGCGTGTGTTTAGACAGATGGGCGCGCACACACACGCGCACCAAGCATCACCCGCATTCATTCATTCTTTAAAACACTCACTCGCGGTAAAACTGTTTTCTCACGATCAAATACTCATCTATCCTAAAAGTAATGGGCTTGTACACGATGTCTGGGTCAAGAACATATGTGTTTGCTGTACGGTGTTTGCAGATGCATTGATTTAAAAGTACAACTTACCGCTGTATCAGCTGTTCTTTCCCAAAAAATTTAACCAATCATTTACCCTAAAACTAGATTTTGTTTTTAGAAGCCTGGAATATACTTTGCTCGAATGTATTATTATTATTATTATTATTATTATTATTAGCCTATTATTATTATTTTAACTCATGGCATAGCCTACTATACTTCATTCATGTTCATTCATGCAGCCCTATGGAAAAAAAAATTCCACAATCCACACGCTATTTCTATGCAGTTTCACACGTATGAATAATCTTTGACATCATAATATTTAAATCAGGTTAATAGTTTGCATGTTTGTGCTGTGTATAGCCTACGTGTGTGTAAGCGTAGGCTATGTTGTAGATCCGACCTGCCATGGCACGTCAAAATAGCAACAACTGCGCTATCCGCTATAGACCAGGGGCCTCATGTACAAAGCTTGCTTACGCACAAAAAAGCTGCGTAAGCAACTTCTCACGCAAACGTTCGGATGTACATGACGTGAGAAAGTGCGGTTCTCCACGCAAACTAAATGCCTGGCTTACGCACATTTCTGCTGCATTTTGTCAGTTGGCGGCACATAGAGGCAATGCAGCGCAACAACATTAGGCCTACTCGATCACGAGTCATGATGAAGTAATATTGCAATATGAGGCTAGTTCAAAGTGGATTTGAACGTCGGGATGTGTGATCTTAAATGCACTTCAATCATACATTATTGTTGTCGAGACGCATAATGTGACACTGTTGTTGATATTATACGTAAACAGACCCATCAAAATATATTGTTACTATTGGAGTTAAAAGGAAATTAAAAGGAAGCCCCAGCAATATTATTTTCAGTGATGACAATGGCAGTTGTCTACACGACAATGGCAGTGTTGCCTTGTTAGAAGATGGTCGCATTCGAAATGAAGGGGTGTTCCGCGACTATTATGATTTCTTGGCCAAAAAGGAGCCGATCCCAAATCACAGCTGCCACCCTTTGCTCAAATAGGGCGAGCTCCCTGACTCGCCCCCGCTGCCCGTCTGACCCACGCTTCTCCGGTGGGCAGACACCTTTCTTTTTACGTCCACCTTGATATCCGACCACTTTTTTAATGTCAGCCACAGTTCGGCTTTCCGCCCCAACCTCATTGACCGACTTGGCAACGTTTTCCCACGCCAGTTTTTTGCTTTAGGTGCTGATTCCGGAGGAAAGAGAGCCAAAGAAGATCTTATTTCTGGCCTCTACCTCCGAAATCAGCACCTCCACCTCGCATTCACTAAAGTTATTTTTTCTTCCTTTCTCCATTTTCTCCTTTCTCCTGACGAGCGCACTACTGCAGGTCTATTTATACTAATTAGCATATTAAATGAGGGAGGAGACTGGGTGGAGAGACGGGCTCGTGCATGTGCGCACAATGTCACGTTAATTGGGATGTACAAAAAGAATCTGCGTGAAATCGTGTTTACGCAAGGATTGATACATCCGGATTTATTTGTGCGCAGCAGCTTTCCAGATTTTGGCGTCCGCAAAGTTTTAGTCAGAAATCCACGCAAGTGGATTTCATGAGGCCCCAGGTATTGTTCGGTCAGTGGCGCAATTGCATTGGCGCATTTTTTAGATCACTAAAATAGCACCAAGTATCATTTGCGCCGGAACACGCCCCTGCTTTTCGCCGACACGCCTCTCCAGGCGCAAGTGTAGTATTGCCTGCGCCGGGTGCAAACTATACGACACATGCGTACGTAGAAAGTCAATTGCGTCTGGCGAAAGACAGGGCCCTTCTTCTGTTTGGCGCACATGGCTAATTTGCATACGCGCACAGGACTGGCTGACTCCGCTGGGCAAAAAATAGAACATATTTGTGAATAAATGTTTAAAATTCTGAATACTGGACATGGTGAGCTTAAACACATTTAAATGACCATTAGTGACAATAATATATATATATATATATATATATATATATATATATATTTAAGCAATAGATCACGACAGGCAGTGGTATACGCTCATTATACCACAGTTAAGGGGCGTTGTCCGTCCCGACGCGCAGCGGAGGGGCGGCGACCCCCTTCACTGTGGTATAATGACCGTATATCACTGACTGAAGTGATCTATTGCTTTTATAAAACGGTTACGTAAATATGGCGAAATGAAAGTCATAGACACCCTCAATTTTGAAAAAGCTAGAAAGTCGGAAAAGCATTTTTTTTAACAATACAAAAAAGTAGTCCCTCCTGGCTTCCGGCAAAGTGTACGGCGGTTGCTATGCAACACACTGTAGCGTCCTTCAGAGAGAAGGCTAGGCTAAAGACGGTAGCTTGGTTCGCCGTCCGTGTGCCTATTGCTTTACAACATTTCCACCCTCTCCAGCAATCAACATGTTCAACAAGATCACTTGATTTAAATCAAGCGATCTGATTGGTTCCCAACCGTTGTATATTGAGCGTATACACACAGCTATGACGCCCGTTCAGTTTACAGAGTTCAGTATCACTCCGCGCCTAACTCTAACTGTTGTTTATGTATATATAAAAGCGATAGCGTAGTTCACTGAAGCCTAAAAAACATGTTGATTGCTGGAGAGGGTGGAAATGTTGTAAAGCAATAGGCACACGGTCGGCAATTTAGCCTACTATCGAGTTCGAGTGAACTCGATAGAAGGCTAAATTGCCGGCGAACCAAGCTACCGTCTTTAGCCTAGCCTTCTCTCTGAAGGACGCTACAGTGTGTTGCATAGCAACCGCCGTACACTTTGCCGGCAGCCAGGAGGGACTACTTTTTTGTATTCGTTAAAAAAAATGCTTTTCCGACTTTCTAGCTTTTTCAAAATTTAGGGTGTCTATGACTTTCATTTCGCCATATTTACGTAACCGTTTTATAAAAGCAATAGATCACTTCAGTCAGTGATATACGGTCATTATACCACAGCCTGTCGTGATCTATTGCTTAAATATATATATATATATATATATATATTAAAAATTATATATATATATATAATAATTTTTTTTTTTGACGAAATTTGAGACCCCCTTCAAATTTTGCTTTTGAGGCTTTCAGGGGGTCTCATGGGTTAATCGCACCCCCCCCCCGGACCCCCCCGTATTTCGCACACTGGGTTTAACGTTTTATTGGAATGTAGACTCACCTCTAATTCTGACTCTGCACTTTACGGCTAGCATGCCGCGTCTCTTTGAAGCTGTGTTATACGTCACATTGTGGTTAAGACTGAGAAACTGATGCTAACGTGGTAGTCCTAGCTGGTTAGCTTGTGTCGTACATCCTCCTGGTCACGCTACCCGTGCGCTGCCGGTTCACAAGGCTTTCAGATTATTATGGTTGTAAGGATACTGAGCATGCTATGGTACTCAACATGTTAGGATACTTGGCATGTAAGGTACTTAGCATGATGGGCTGCTTAGCATTGTAAGATACTTAGCATGTCAGGGTGCTTAGCATGTAAGGTTATGTAGCATGCTAGGATACCTAGCATGTAGCTTACTTAGCATGGCGGTTGTGGTATGTGTTTGTGTTGATGTGTGCAGTAAACAGAGCAATGTTAAACCTTTATCTTGTTTCCAGGCTAAGATCTACTTCTCCTTTCCTGGAGAGCTGCTGATGAGGATGCTGAAGATGTTGATCCTCCCTCTGATCACATCCAGGTAAACCTCCTGAAGAGACCTCATAAACCCAGACCTCATAAACCTGGACCTTATAAACCTGGACCTCACAAACATGGACCTCATAAACATGGACCTTATACACATGGACCATGTAAGCCTAGGACAATCACCATACCTATATATATATATATATATATATATATATATATATATATATATATAGGTATGGTGTAGGAAGTGACCTTTACAGAGAGTGATCTTCTCTGTGTCCCCAGCCTGATGTCGGGGCTCTCTTCCATGGAGTCCAAGGCCTGCTGCCGGATGGGGGTCCTGACCGTCACCTACTACCTCTGGACCACCTTCATCGCCGTGGTGGTGGGCATCCTGCTTGTCATCATCATCAAACCCGGGGTGGGGACCGACATGGAGAGCAACCGTCTGGGGGGAGGGCCGGTCATGACCTCAGCCGACGCCCTGCTGGACCTCATCAGGTACTACTGCAGTACTACTACATTACTACTACAGTACTACTACTACTACACGACTAATACAATACTACTACACACCTAGAGTACCTCATCAGGTACTACTGTAGTACTACTACAGTATTACTACTACATTACTACTAAACTATTACAGCACTACTACTAATACTACTACTACAGTACTACTACACAACTAGAGTACCTCTTCAGGTACTACTACACTACTACTACTACTACTACTATAGTACTACTACACATCTAGAGTACCTCATCAGGTATTACTACAGTAAGTATTATTACAGTACTAAGTCTACTACAGTACTGCTACTACAGTACTACCATACTACTCCACACCTAGAGGACCTACTCCAGTTGTGTACTACTACTACGACTACTACAGTACTACTCCACACCTAGAGGACCTACTCTAGTTGTGTCTTACAGTACTAAACCACCCCTAGAGGACCTACTCTAGTTCTGTACTACAGTACTACACCACCCCTAGAGGACCTACTCTTGTTGTGTACTACAGTACTACTACAGTACTACAATACTACACCACCACTAGAGGACCGACTCTAGTTCTGTACTACAGTACTACTACTACAGTACTACTACAGTACTACTCCACACCTAGAGGACCTACTCTAGTACTGTACTGCCGTACTACACCACCCCTAGAGGACCGACTCTAATTGTGTACTACAGTACTACTACTACTACAGTACTACTACTACAGTACTGCAGTACTACTCCACACCTAGAGGACATACTCTAGTACTGTACTACAGTACTACACCACCCCTAGAGGACCGACTCTAGTTGTGTACTACAGTACTACTACAGTACTACTCCACACCTATAGGAGCTGCTCTAGTTGTGTACTACAGTACTACTCCACACCTAGAGGACATACTCTAGTACTGTACTACAGTACTACACCACCCCTAGAGGACCGACTCTAGTTGTGTACTACAGTACTACTACAGTACTACTCCACACCTATAGGAGCTGCTCTAGTTGTGTACTACAGTACTACTCCACACCTAGAGGAGCTGCTTTAGTTTTGTGCTACAGTACTACTACAGTACTACTACAGTACTACTACAGTACTACACCACCCCTAGAGGACCGCCGAGTTGTGTACTACAGTACTACAGTACTACTCCACACCTAGAGGAGCTGCTCTAGTCGTTCTCTATAATGGCTGAATGAAGGCCCTCTTCTGACCCGATGTGTCTCCTCCCCCAGGAATATGGTCCCCTCCAACCTGATAGAGGCCACCTTCCAGCAGGTAGGAGAGATCCTGCATCTCTATCTGGACCTCATAAACCTGCACCTCCTTCTGGAACTCATAAACCTGCACCTCCAGCTGGACCTCATAAACCCCGACCTCATAAACCTGACCTCCATCTGGACCTCATAAACCCCCGACCTCATAAACACAGACCTCATAATCCTATTAACCCGATCCCCTGTTCCTGTTTGTGTTCCAGTACAAGACGGACCTGCTGCCCATCCTCAAGCTGCCCGCCCGCACGGTGAAGCCCAACTTTGTGTACGTGGTTCCGGATGACAGTGACTCCAGCGGGCGGACTGTGTACCTGGAGCTGACCCCGCCCCCTGAGATCCACTACAAGACCAGCCCAGGCAGCAGCCAGCAGATGAACGTCCTCGGCATCGTCATCTTCTCCGCGACCATGGGTACCCGTTGTTGTGACGACTGATATGACGATATGATGTTGGACCGACGCATGGGTCACTTGACAGCTACTCATGTGGGTGTGGCTTTGTGTTGGTTGCTAGGTCTGCTGCTGGGGAGGATGGGGGAGAGAGGCGCCCCTCTGGTCAACGTCTGCCAGTGCATCAACGAGTGTGTCATGAAGATCATCAATGCCGCCGTCTGGTGAGCTACAAGAATATTAATGTGACCCTCCTCCTCCTACTCCTCCCGTTCCTCCTCCTACTCCTCCCCCTTCTCCTACTCCCCCTCCTCCTCCTCCTGCTCCTCCTCCTCCCCCCCCTCCCCCTCCTCCCACTCCTCCTCCTCCTACTCCTACTCCTACTCCTCTCCCTTGTCCTCCTACTCCTCCCCCTTCCAGGGGTCTGTTGGACCACCTCCCCTCTGACGGGGGTGTTCTGTTGGACCAGTCCACCTCCCCT
The DNA here is from genome assembly GCF_964030765.1 of Micromesistius poutassou. Taxonomy (NCBI): domain Eukaryota; kingdom Metazoa; phylum Chordata; class Actinopteri; order Gadiformes; family Gadidae; genus Micromesistius; species Micromesistius poutassou. The sequence goes on from NC_140279.1 coordinate 9,379,131, forward strand.
CTGACGGGGGTGTTCTTTTGGACCGGTCCACCTCCCCTCTGACCGGGGGGTCTATTGGACCGGTCCACCTCTCCTCTGATGGGGGTGTTCTGTCCCAGGTACTTCCCGTTCGGGATCATTTTCCTGGTGGCCGGTAAGATCCTGGACATGCAGGACCCGACCACGCTGGGCCGGAAGCTGGGCTGGTACACCATCACCGTGCTGGCCGGCCTCTTCGTCCACGGCCTCATCCTGCTGCCTCTGTTCTACTTCATCCTCACCCGCAAGAACCCCTTCACCTACATCAGGGGCCTGCTGCAGGCCATGGTCATCGCCCTGGCAACCTCCTCCAGGTAGGTCATCGCCCTGGTAACCGTGGTAACCTCCTCCAGGTAAGAGGTGCTCATCACCCTGTATCCGTGGTAACCTTCTCCAGGTAAGAGGTGCTCATCACCCTGTAACCATGGTAACCCCCTCCAGGCAGGAGGTGCTCATCTCCATGGTAACCCCGTCCACAGGGCCACATGTCTGTTCAGCGGTATCATGATGTTGTCTCTAATCCTGAACCTTAGAACCTGAGGACACAAACTAAATGGTGTTTGTCTCTCTATTTTTTTCCATCTGTCCATCTGTCGGTCTCTGTCCTCTGTCTGACTCTGTATGTCTGGCTCTGTGTTTCTCTCTCTCTCTCTCTCTCTCTCTCTCTCTCTCTCTTGTGTCTGTAGCTCGGCCACCCTCCCCATCACCATGAAGTGTCTGCTGGAGAACTGCCAGGTGGACCGGCAGATCGCCCGCTTCGTGCTGCCGGTGGGCGCCACAATCAACATGGACGGCACGGCGCTGTACGAGGCCGTGGCCGCCATTTTCATCGCCCAGGTCAACGACTACGAGCTGGACCTGGGCCAGCTGGTCACCATCAGGTACTACGTCAGGTTCACAACGTCAGGGGCTACATCAGGGGGGCTACGTCAGGTGGTCTCTCTACGTCAGGTGGTCTCTCTTTGTCAGGTGGACTACGTCCGTGGGACTTGTCAGCTGGTCTCTCTACGTCAGGTGGACTACGTCAGTGGGACTATGTCAGGTGGACTAACTACATTAGGTAGACTCTGCTACATCACTCCCTGCTGACTTCCTCTTAACTTCCTGCTGACTTCCTGCCTCTCTCTCTCTCCAGTATCACGGCGACGGCAGCGAGCATCGGTGCCGCCGGGATCCCCCAGGCCGGTCTGGTCACCATGGTTATCGTGCTGACATCAGTGGGCCTGCCCCCCGATGACATCACGCTCATCGTGGCCATTGATTGGGTCCTGTAAGTAAACCAGCAAACCTGTTGTGGTAATCAAACCATAACCGTACCCAACCATAACCCTTAACTCAAACCCACCCAAACCATAACCTTACCTGAACACTCACCTGTAGTGGCTGGAGGAGGTCCGTCGGACCAGAGGTGATGTGTACTGTACTCTGTGTACTGTGTAGTGTACTGTGTGTACCGCCTCTTAAAGGACCACCAGCTGGTTTGGGCAGTGGTTTGGGCCCTGGTTTGGGCACTGGTTTGATTCCCTTTGACCCGGTCCAGGGACCGCTTCAGGACGATGATCAACGTCCTCGGCGATGCGCTGGCGGCCGGCATAATCGCCCACCTCTGCAGGAAGGACTTCCCCCTGAGTAGAGCAGGAAAGGTAATCCACACTGCCTTATCTTACCTGAACCCTCCCCCTCAAGACCCCAAAAACATCTACCCCTAACCCCCCTAACCCCCTAACCCCAAGACCCCAAAAACATCTACCCCTAACCACCCCAAGACCCCAAATACATCTACCCCTAATCCCCTAACCCTAAGACCCCAAATACATACCCTAACCCCCTAACTCCAAGACCCCAAATACAGCTACCCCTAACCCTCCACCCTAAGACCCTCACTCTATAACTCTAATTCACACCTGACGACTGCAGACGTTCCCAGTGCCTTCAGTGTCTCCCACCTTGTTCCCAGTGTCTTCAGTGTCTCCCGCCTTGTTCCCAGTGCCTTCAGTGTCTCCCACCTTGTTCCCAGTGCCTTCAGTGTCTCCCACCTTGTTCCCAGTGCCTTCAGTGTCTCCCACCTTGTTCCCAGTGCCTTCAGTGTCTCCCACCTTGTTCCCAGACGTTTCCAGTGCCTTCGGTGTCTCCCACCTTGTTCCCAGTGCCTTCGGTGTCTCCCACCTTGTTCCCAGTACCTTCAGTGTCTCCCACCGTGTTCCCAGACGTTCCCAGTGCCTTTAGTGTCCCCTCCTGGTTCCCATGCCCCTCATGTCCTAAAGCGTGTGTCTGTTCCCCCAGACCGCCCACCCGTCCTACGGCACTCAGGACTCCGGGAACAACGTACCCCTGACAGAGATGCACACACACAAGGACTGCCTCTTCGACAACATGAGCGACTCTGTCCATGACGCTCACACACACACCATCTACTACAACATCTGCCAAGTATGACCCAGGACCCTGCAGTCCACCTGGTGGGATGTGTGGACAGGCTGGACTGGTTGACTGTGGTCCACTGACCCAACAGGACACACTGAGCTGGTGGTCACTGACCCAACAGAACATACTGAGCTGGTGGTCGGTCTACTGACCCAACAGGACACACTGAGCTGGTGGTCACTGACCTAACAGGACACACTGAGCTGGTGGTCCACTGACCCAACAGAACACACTGAGCTGGTGGTCGGTCCACTGACCCAACAGAACACACTGAGCTGGTGGTCGGTCCACTGACCCAACAGAACACACTGAGCTGGTGGTCCACTGACCCAACAGGACACACATATTGGTCTTCTGTTGGCGCCTAAGTAAATTAAAGTCCTCTAAAGTCCATTCATGAAGGACCTGTTACACTACACAGATGTTTCCAGAAATGTGCATATTATTAACGCCACAATTACAGACAGTTGACAACCTTAGCCACTGATCAGAAAACAACCCTTAGCCACTGATAACTGATCAGAAAACAACCGTACTACTGGGAGGATGGTGCTGATGGTTACTGACAGACCCAGGGTAGAGCTGACCAGAGTATAGAGCTCCTACTAACCAGAGTAGAGCTGACCAGAGTATAGAGCTCCTAGTAACCAGAGTAGAGCTGACCAGAGTATAGAGCTCCTACTAACCAGCATAGAGCTGACCAGAGTATAGAGCTCCTACTGACCAGAGTAGAGCTGACCAGAGTATAGAGCTCCTACTGACCAGAGTAGAGCTGACCAGAGTATAGAGCTCCTACTGACAAGAGTAGAGCTGACCAGAGTATAGAGCTCCTACTGACCAGAGTAGAGCTGACCAGAGTATAGAGCTCCTACTAACCAGAGTAGAGCTGACCAGAGACTAGAGTTCCTACTGACCAGAGTAGAGCTGACCAGCCAGAGTGTTCACAATGACTGATAGGAACAGTGTTCCCAGTGACTGATAGGACCAGTGTTCCTAGTGACTGATAGGACCAGTGTTCCCAGTGACTGATAGGACCATTGTTCCCAGTGACTGATAGGACCATTGTTCCCAGTGACTGATAGGACCATTGTTCCCAGTGACTGCTGGCTTCAGTAAGGTCAGATCTCAAGTGCTCTTCCCTAAGCAGACTCCCTCTTGTGTCATGGCATGCAGGCGTGCCTCCTTGTTGACTTGTTGTGGAGTCCTAATCCACGTGCATTACTGTTGTTGAGCCAGGATTAGCGTACGCTGTGATGATCTAACAGCTCACCTCCTCCTCCCGGTCAGCTGACCGCCAGGTGCTGCCAGGGGATTATCCACCAAACGTCTTGTGTGTCCTCCCACAAAAACAATGTTTACCGTCGATATCTGTGGACCCTGTAGAGCCTCTATCGAGCTGCTGAATGTTTTCCTTTCACACATTAAATGAAACATCCTGTTGGAGGCATTTCTGTTTATCCTTTCATTTGTACACAAATTGTTACTTCTAATACTAGGAGCTTCAGTATAACGCTAAGGCCCTTTTCTGGGGTTTTTAAACTGTATGTTGTGGACTTTTAAACCTGGGGCCGTCCTTACGCTGAGGAGGGTTACTTGCCTTAAGCCGCTCTGGCTAGCTAGCTTATCAGTGTTAGCCGTTCTCGCTGTGTTAGCTTTGGTAGCTATACTAGCTGACCTGCTATTATTGCACTGTTAGCTACACTAGCTCTTCTAGCCATACTAGCTGACCTGCTATCCTAGCTGTAATAGCTGTCCTAGCTGTATTCATTGTATTACTCTGTTAGCTATACTAGCTCTGTTAGCTGTTATAAACCTGTTAGCTGGGCTTCATTTCTCAACATTTCTGTTTTGCCAACACACAACCTGGGGTCTACTGCTGTAGCACAGTAGCTCTAGAGGTGAGCTAAAGATGCTATCGCTGTAGCGCTAGGGGTGAGCTAAAGGTTCTATCTCGGCAGCTCTGGGGTGAGGTGTAGGACCTTCTACTGGAGATTTGACTGGTTTGACCTGAAGTCGCTCATCCTAAATACGTCTGACATGCTGACCTGTAACGTGTAACAAAGTGTTAATCACAGTCTTTATTAAAACTTCTCTCACTCATTAACAAAAACACCAACACATATTAAAAAGCAGAGTGGAAAACAGCTTAAAGTAAGTAAATGTGATTAATTTCAGTCCCTTTGGATGCATGGGGTGACTCTCGTCTTATCGTCTGGTCAGTCTCATGATGCTTTTACAGAAACATCTCAATAACACATATTCCAATCATAAAATACATGATTCAAATGAGATTTTAACATCATCTGCACGATTCATCTCTGGTTGTGATTCAATGTTGGATTCCAGCGAAGAACCTGCTGTATTTATAACATTTCTAATAACTTTTCTACTGGGCACTTTGTCTCCTGCTGTGAGAGTCTGTGGACCATGTCCTGACTGATAACACACTGCAAATAAGATATCATGTTATATATGGAGGAGGAGAGGGGGGTTGAGGAGGAGGAGGAGGTGGGGGTGAGGGTGGAGGAGGAGGAGGTGGGGGTGGAGGAGGAGGTGAGGGTGGAGGAGGGGGTGAGGGTGGAGGAGGAGGAGGTGGGGGTGAGGGTGGAGGGGGAGACGGGGGGATGTGGAGGAGGAGATGGGGGTGGAGGTGGAGGAGGAGGGGGGGAGGAGGTGGAGGAGGAGGAGGGGGGGAGGAGGAGGTGGACTAGAGCGCGTGGCAATTTGAACAAAAGCGAAAGCTAAAACAAAAATTTCAAAATCCCCAAAACATTTGACCTTTAAATAGTAATATAGAATATTATTATAATATCAAATATTACTATATTATAAAATATTAAAGTAATAGAAAATATTATAGTAATATAAAATATTACTATATTATAAAATATTATCGTAATGTAATAAAAATATTAATATTATTATTATAAGTATTATGTACTCTTGTCTAAAGAGATGTTCAGCAGTCTGTTGGCCCACATTGGGCTGGTCCAGGTCCTCGTCCATGTACAGGTCCTGGTCCTGGTCCTGGACTTGGACCAGGTCTGGTCTGGTCCAGATCCTGGTCCTGGTCTGGTCTTGGTCTGGTCCAGGTCCAGGTCCAGGTCTAGTCCAGGTTCTGGTTCTGGTCCTGTTTCTTTTTCTGGTCCTGCTCCTGGTCCAGGTCTGGTCAAGGTCCTGGTTCTGGTTCTGGTCTTGGTCTGGTTCTGGTCTTGGTCTGGTCCTGGTCTGGTTCTGGTCTTGGTCTGGTCCTGGGTCTGGTTCTGGTCTTGGTCTTGATCTGGTCCTGGTTCTGGTCCTGGTCCTGGTCCTGGTCCTGGTCTGGTTCTGGTTTCTGGTGGGTCTTCTCCCAGAACCCCTTTTGCCCGATCCCATAATCCTCTACATGGCGGGAGAGGAGGAGCAGGAGAGGCGGTGGAGCAGGAGGTGCAGAATCCAGCAGGCTGGGAGGCTGAGCACCCAGAAAGCAGGAGGTGAGGAGGATGAGGAGGAGGAGGAGGAGGAGGAAGAGGAGGAGGAGGGGGAAGAGGAGCGGTCTGCTGTCCTCTCAGATGAGTGATGCTCCTCTTCCTTACATCTAGACCTGCACGTGAACATGTGAATTAGACTGATGAACATTTAACGTTTAATACATTTAATATAGATATGAACGTGTTATAGGGTTATTCATGTATTAATACATATGGTTATAGATCTGGGTTATGCATGTATTAATGTTATTCATGTATTAATCCATGTTAACTTTTTATAGATATGGGTTATTCATGTATTAATACACATTAACTTATTGGGTTATTCATGTATTAATACATGTGAACTTGTTATGGGTTGTTCATGTGTTAATCCATATGAAGGTGTGATTCACTCACAGCCTCCTCTCCAAGTAGGTCTTGCTGGAGATGCAGGCACTGGTCTGACTGCGGGCGGCCTCTGATTGGCTCTCGGCCGCCGCGTTGAGGCTGAGGCACGAGGCGGTGAGGTGGGCGGCCTCAGTCACGTTTTGCTGCAGGACCTCCATCTCCTCTGGACCAATCACAGCACAACATAGTGTTAGCACAGCAGAGTACAGCCTCAGCCCATCACAGCACAGCAGAGTACAGCCTCAGCTAGTCACAGCAGAGTACAGCCTCAGCCAATCACAGCCAACAGCGTACAGCCTCAGCCAATCACAGCAGACCCTCCAAGCCAGCGATTGAAGGTGGTTCCTCAGTCCCTCAGGTGTTAATGAGTGTTTAGAGACTGCTGAACCGCTGACGTTCACCAGGGGGCGACGGGGACTAAAGAAGACCCCTGACGTCCACCAGGGGGCGGCAGGGACTACAGAGGGGAGCTGGTAGTTTAACAGAACCAGAGATATGAGAAGAGCCTTTTGTTCTCAAGGACTGTTCTCTACTGGTGAACCTAAATTTAGTACCTGAGAACCTTAGAGTCCCTGGAGCTCCTCGTGGTGCGGTGAGGTGGTGAAGTGTTGAAGTGGTGAGGTACGGAGGTGGTGAAGTGGTGAAGTGTTTAGGTGGTGAAGTGGTGAAGTGCTGAGGTGGTGAGGTGGTGAAGTGGTGAGGTACAGACTACTGGACAATAAAACCACCGTCTACTTCACCAGGAGAGGGAGCCAGGGGGAGGAGGAGGAGGAGGAGGAGGAGGAGAAGGAGGGGTAGAAGTTCTACTATACACTACTATCACTGGTACTAGATTCCATACTCCTGTTTCCTCTCCTCTCCTCCTCCTCTTCCTCCCTCCTCCTCTCCTCTCTTCCTCCCTCCTCCTCAACTCTCTCTGGGCTGTGTTGTCTCTGACTCAGAGGTTGCTATGGTTCCAGGGGAACATGTCTAAGAATACCCTGGCGGGACGTCCCGGTGTGAGCAGAGTTTTCCTACCAAGCTGCCGGCTGATGAGGGCGGAGAGGTTCCTCTGGAGCTCCTCCTGCTGCTCCAGCTGCTCCTCCAGCGACGAGATGTTTCCATGAAGCACCGCCTGCAGGAGCACATGGAGGAGTTACATACTGCAGTACTACACTATAGTACTGTAGTACCTGTAGTACTGCTATAGTACTACAGTACTATGGTAGTACTGTTGTACTGTGGTAGTATTGTAGTAGTACTGTACTGTTGTACTATGGTAGTACTGTAGTACTGTGGTACTATGGTAGTACTATGGTACTACTGGGGTACTACTGTAGTTCTGTGGTAGTACTGTAGTACTATGGTAGTACTTTGGTACTACGGTAGAACTGTAGTACTATGGTCGTACTATAGTACTACTGCTGTACAATGGTAGTACTGTGGTACTACTGTGGTACTACGGTAGTACTGTAGTATTGTGATACTATGGTTGTACTGTAGTACCCCAGTAGCACTATGGTACTACTGTGGTACTTTGGTAGTACTGTAGTAGTACCATAGTACCACAGTACTACAGTACTACCACAGTGTAGTACTAGTAGGTACTAGTAGGTAGTGTAGTACTGTAGTACAGTGGTATGGGTAGGGCTCTTCACTAGCTGCTAGCTGTGGTCCTCTGGTCCCCATGTGTCTCAGTATTGATCCCTCAATGGTCTCTTTAAGACCGGACTGTTTGGGGCGGTTGTGTTGATGATAAGACGTCTCCCAGGGTGAACAGAGAGCTGATCTAGTGCCAGCCGTTCCACAGCTTTACCTTGTAGGGACTTCTCTGGGTTTCCTCCGGCCAAGGGAGCCACGCCCGTCCTGAGACCAGGTCAGCGCTGGTCAGATTCGGGCATTTAGCGACATTCCTAACGGCTCAGTCAGCCTCACCCACCAAACAGGAAGACAGGAAACAACCACCTCTAAGACAGACCGACAGACTGCCTCTAGAGACAGACTGCTTCTAAAGACAGACTGACATACAGACAGACTACCTCTAGAGACAGACAGACAGACTGCCTATAACAGGTCAGACAGACAGACCACCTCTCCTCTGACTCTCTAAGTCTCTTCATCGCGGTCCAAACAAAAGCTGGTCTTCACGCTTATGTCAGGAATGTAGCGGCCATGACTTCATCTGCTCTTGCAACACGCTACAGACCCAGTATGTCCTCAGCCTGACAGACAGACTCTAGAGACAGACAGACAGACTGCCTCTAGAGGACAGACAGACAGACAGACAGACCTGCCCGTTGTGTCCTCATCCTGACAGATCGTGACACATTAGTTTAGCTTTCTTAGCTGAGAACTCACTGCAGGTCGAGAGCCTTTCAGAGGAGGACATTATTGATCAGAGGTGAACGTTATTGATCAGCGGTCAACATTATTGATCAGAGGTGAACGTTATTGATCAGCGGTCAACATTATTGATCAGAGGTGAACGTTATTGATCAGCGGTCAACATTATTGATCAGAGGTGGACGTTATTGATCAGAGGTGGACATTATTGATCAGAGGAGGACATTATTGATCAGAGGTCAACGTTATTGATCGGAGATTAACATTATCGATCAGAGGTCAACATTATTGATCAGAGATTAACATTATCCATCAAAGGTCAACATTATTGATCAGAGATTAACATTATTGATGAAAGTTTAACATCATTGATCACAGGTCAACATTATTGATCAGAGGTGATCAGAGGTCAACATTATTGATCAGAGGTCAATGTTATTGATCAGAGGTCAATTTTATTGGTCAGCGGTCAATATTATTGATCAGCGGTCAACATTATTGATCAGAAGTGGACCTTATTGATCAGAGGTGGACGTTATTGATCAGAGGTGAACATAGGTGGCCGTTATTGATCAGAGGTCAACATTATTGATCAGAGGTGAACGTTATTGATCAGTGCTGAACGTTATTGATCAGAGGTGGACGCTATTAATCGGCGATGGCCACTCACCTGTACGTGGCGGCAGGCCTCCAGGTGCCTTGCGCTGAGGGCCAGGCCAGTCTCCAGGGTCTGGACCCGGTCTTGCTGCCGGGTCTGGTTCTCCCGCAGCTCCTCCACCATCTCCTCCAGCGCCACCTTGTTCATCCCCCACACCACCTTGGCCCCCTCCAGCTTCTCAGTCACCTCCTGCAGCCGCTGGTCGCAGGGCGCGGCAGGCGTGGCCTCGGGCTGAGATGCCCACACCGCGATGATCACCATGGAGGCCACGCCCCACACCACCAGCAGGGCCAGCAGCAGGGTCTTACATGTCTGGCAGGACGCCGTCATGACCACTGGGCTGGAGAGGGTTCTCCTGGTCCGGTCCTCAGCTGGTCCTCAGCTGGTCTTCAGCTGGTCCTCACCTGGTCTTCAGTTACTCTTCAGCTGGTCTGGTCCTCACCTGGTCTTCAGCTGGTCTGGTCTGGTCTTCAGCTGGTCTGGTCCTCACCTGGTCTTCAGCTGGTCTTCAGCTGGTATGGTCCTCACCTGGTCTACAGCTGGTCTGGTCTGGTCTTCAGCTGGTCCTCTGCTAGTCTGGTCCTCACCTGGTCTTCAGCTAGTCTTCACCTGGTCCTCGGATAGCTGCTGGTTTGTAGCTTGGTGTAGCTAGTCTCCAGCTGGTCACTAGTTAGCAGTAGCTGGTAGGTAGTGGTCTCTTGGTGTAGCTAGTCTCCTGCTGGTCACTAGTTAGCAGTAGCTGGTAGGTAGTGGTCTCTTGGTGTAGCTAGTCTCCTGCTGGTCACTAGTTAGCCGTAGCTGGTAGGTAGCAGTCTCTCTGTGTATCAGGGGTCTTGCTGTCTCGCTCTGAAGGCAGAACCGACTGACATTCATCAGAAGAAAGGGGAGGTATCACACTTACTGTCCAACCAATCAGATCACCTCTCTTCCTTAACCCCGCCCCTCCCCCCCCCCCCCCCCCCCCCACACACACACACAAATACTAACTTGTAATGAAAGCTAGATGTGCAACATCTTTTCCAGTGTGTGTGTCCCGATTGTGTGTGTGTGTGTGTGTGTGTGTGTGTTTATTTGTGTGTGTGTGTGTGTGTGTGTGTGTGTGTGTGTGTGTGTGTGTGTGTGTGTGTGTGTGTGTGTGTGTGTGTGTGTGTGTGTGTGTGTGGTTGTGTGTTTAGCGAACAGTAAGTTTTCTGTTTCAGTTTCTTACAAGTGGAACCTTGGAGAGAGAGAGAGAGAGAGGGGTAGAGGGAGGGGAAGAGAGAGAGAGGGGGGGAGAGAGAGAGAGGGAGAGAGAGGGGGGGAGGGAGAGAGAGGAGAGAGAGAGGGGGGAGAGGGGAGATGTTGAGGCAAGGAGGGATTAGAAAGGACGGAGGGAGAGAGAGTAAAGCAGCCCCCTTCCACCTGAGTGTTACTCTGTTACAATCATTCACGCTCTAGTGGGTAAAACATGATCTAAACGCAGTGACCTCGAGTGAACCCCTCTAGTGGTCATACGCGGTATGACACTCAGTAGTCACCACGTGAAGGAGGGTGGAGCCGTCGTGATGAGATGAGTGGTGCACTCTGGGTAGTGTAGTGTTCGTAGGGAACAGTGAGAAGGTTCAACTGTCAGTGCAGCTGCTGTTGTTACATTGAGGGGATTTTGCTTTTATCCAAAGCAACTTACAACATTACTCATTCACACCCTGAAGGCGGAGTCGACCCCGCAGGGCAACAGCCAGCTCGTCAGGAGCAGTCAGGTCGAGGAGTCGCTCAGGGACACCTTGACACTCAGCTAGGAGGAGCCGGGGATTGAACCAGCAACCTTCAGGTTACCAGCCGAGCCGACCCGCTCTCCCTCCTGAGCTACTGCCGCCCCAGCAGCTGTTGTGACTCACTTCCCAGGTCTCCAACGGACCAGCAGGGTCCAGGTCTCCACCGGACCAGCGGGGTCCAGGTCTCCAGTGGACCAGGAGGTGGTCGGTCTCGTCTTTCTGGTCTCATGGTGCGGACAGCGGCGGTGCTGCTGTGGGCGGTGCTGAGCGGTGAGTGGAGGAGGTGGAGGAGGAGGGGGAGGAGGAGGAGACGCGGAGGAGGAGGAGGGGGAGGAGGAGTGAGAAAGAGGAGGAGTGAGAAGGAGGAGGAGGAGGAGGAGTGAGGAGGACGGGGAGGGGGAGGAGGAGATGGGGAGGAGGAGGGGGAGGAGAGGGGGAGGAAGAGGAGGAGGAGGGGGGGGAAGAGGAGGAGAATGGGGGGGGAGGAGAGGGGGAGGAAGAGGAGAAGGAGGGGGGGGAGGAGTGAGAAGGAGGAGGTGGAGGTCCTGGGGGTCCTGGGGCTGCCTCAGGGAGCTCCCCCTGCAGTTCATGTCTTAATACAGTAGAAACAGACCTGTTGTACTTTCTCCTGTGGTGAATCAGTGAATTAACAGTGATTATAATCCATTATATAAGTATTACAATGGATTACAACTATGAGCATTATAACAGGCAATGGTGTCAGCGAGTGAGCAGCGATGATGAAGTATTGTGATAGTATAGTCATATAGCCCTGCTATAAGGTATGCATTACAAGATTCTACAGAATCTCACACCAGCGAAAACCCAAAAGTTGGCAGCCCTGCATGGGTGTCATAGAAACTACTTACTTTAAGTTCATTAAAGCAGAAGTGTTTAGGGCCGTATCAAGCAGTTAAAAGCATTTGGAACCAGTTGAAGGCCGTATAAAGCAGCTGGAAGCAGACCTAAGCTAACCCCTGGACTAGCTAACCCCTGGACTAGCTAACCCCTGCTGTGGGGCGGTGCAGGTCTGGCGGCGGGGCAGCAGGTGGTGATGGTGGTGGAAGGTGGAGAAGACGTCCGCCTGGAGTGTCCGCTGAGGGCCAACTCCAGCAGCTCCACCCTCAGCTGGTACCAGAGGACAGAGCAGAGGGTGCTGCTGATCCTCAGCACCACCCTGACCCCCACCCTAACCTCCACCTCCACCCTGACCGCCACCCTGCCCCCCCGACCCCGGGTGAAGTACGGCCAGGGGTTTGGTCGGGACCGCTTCACCCTGGACCCCCGTCAGCCCTGGCACCTCCTGCTGCTCCGCCCCCGGCCCAGCGACGCTGGAGTCTACTTCTGCAGCGTCAGCAGACGGACCAAGATCACATGACGCATGACATCATCATGTTAGCATCCTCATGACGTCATCATGTCAACATCCTCATGACAACATCATGTCAACATCCTCATGACATCATCATGTTTACATCCTCATGACATCGTCATAACATCCTTATGACATCATCCTAACATGTGTGATAACATCCTCATCATTGTATGGACTCATCAGCTGTCTAAATAAAAACATTACCCTCCTAACTCTGTGTTAATGTGTCATATATATTATACATAATACACTACAGCAGATATACAATAATACAATTTATAAAATGGGTGGCATAAATCAAGCGATCTGATTGGTTCCCAACTGTTGTATATTGAGCGTATACACACAGCTATGACGCCCGTTCAGTTTACAGAGTTCAGTATCACTCCGCGCCTAACTTGAACTGTTGTTTATTTATATATAAAAGCAATAGCATAGTTCACTGAAGCCTAAAAACATGTTGATTGCTGGAGAGGGTGGAAATGTTGTAAAGCAATAGGCACACGGTGAGTGAACTCGATAGAAGGCTAAATTGCCGGCGAACCAAGCTACCGTCTCTAGCCTTCTCTCTGAAGGACGCTACCGTGTGTTGCATAGCAACCGCCGTACACTTTGCAGGCAGTCAGGAGGGACTGCTTTTTTGTATTCGTTAAAAAAAATGCTTTTCCGACTTTCTTGCTTTTTCAAAATTGAGGGTGTCTATGACTTTCATTTCGCCATACTTATGTAACCGTTTTATAAAAGCAATAGATCACTTCAGTCAGTGGTATAATGACCGTATACCACAGCCTGTCATGATCTATTGCTTAAATATATCATATATATTATACATAATACACTACAGTAGATATACAATAATACAATATATATCATGTTTATTATACATTATATCTAGTGATATGATATCCACTCTACTTATCGTCTCTTCTCTGGTCTAAACTTTATAATTTTCTGTTTCCGTGACGACCACAAGCCTAGCATCTGTCGCCGTGACGACCACAAGCCAGCGGCTGCGTCCTGTTTGCTCCCTCCAGCCAACAGTCTGAATCAATCCACCAACGGCACGGCCTTATTTGGGCTTCTGTTGTCTCTTCCTGGGAGTTCTGTTGGGAGGAGTTCTGGTGGGAGGAGTCAGTGTTACCGCGGAAACGCTGGCATTCCATTCCACAGGAAAACCTCTTCAGAAGTAAGCATAGAGCTGCTTTAAATATTATAGATTATAAATGTTATATATTGGGTTCAATATTATAGATTATTAATGTTAAATACTGGGTTCCATATTATAGATTATGAATGTTATATACTGGGTTCAATATTATAGATTATTAAAACTGTGTTTATTATTATAGATTATAAATGTTATGTACTGGGTTCAATATGATCGATTATTAAAACTGTGTTCATTATTATAGATTAAGGATTTTATAGACAGTTTAATATTAAAGATTATCTAGATATTTATACAGTGTTTAATATTATAGATTATGGATTATATAGACTGTTTCATATTATAGATTATTAATGTTATATACTAGGTTTAATATTAGAGATGATCTAGAGTATTTAGACTTTTGTTTAATATTATAGATTATATAGACTATTTTTAATAGTGTTGATTATGGATGACATAGACTGTTTAATATTATAGATTATAAATGTTATAGACTGTTCAATATTATAGATTATTGCTTATATAGACTGTTTAATATTATGATTATTTAGATTAGACTATGTTTAATAATATAGATTATTGATTATATAGACTGTGTTTAATATAGAGAATATATTAAACAGACAATATTGACTGTAATATAAGATAAAAAGCAATTATATATATACACATTATATAGCCTCTGTTATAATATTATTGATTGTATAGATGATACAGACTGTTATCTATAGACTATTTAATATTAGAGATTATAAATCATGAAGATTATATAGACTGTTCAACAATATACATTATATACTTTACAGATTATATAAATGGTGTAATATTGTAGATTACAGATTAAAAACACTGATTAATAATAATATTATTATCATCTTTCTTTAGGAAATATAGACTGTTGTGTTTCTAAAGGATAAATAGATTGTGTTTATTTAGACTGTTAGGGTTAGGGTGTTTATAGGATCTATAGACTGTGTTTCTGTTGGATAAATAAACTGTGTTTCTATAGCATAAATACACTATTCATATAGGATAAATAGATTATGTTTGGATACTGTTGTTTTCTATAGGACACAATTACTTTCTATAGGATCTTTCGACTGTTTCGACTGTGTTTATATAGGATATAAAGACAAGTTTTTCTATAGATTGTGTTTTGATAGGATCTTTAGACTGTTTTCTATAGGATCTATAGACTGTTTCTCTAGGATCTTTAGACTGTATTTCTATAGCATCTATAGCCTTTCTCTAGGATCTATAGACTGTGTTTCTATAGGATCTATAAACTGTGTTTCTATAGGATCTATAAACTGTGTTTCTACAGACTGTGTTTCTATAGGATCTATAAACTGTGTTTCTATAGACTGTGTTTCTATAGACTGTGTTTCTATAGGATCTATAAACTGTGTTTCTATAGACTGTGTTTCTATAGGATCTATAAACTGTGTTTCTATAGACTGTGTTTCTAAAGGATCTATAGACTGTGTTTCTATAGACTGTGTTTCTATAGGATCTATAAACTGTGTTTCTATAGACTGTGTTTCTATAGGATCTATAAACTGTGTTTCTATAGACTGTGTTTCTATAGGATCTATAATCTGTGTTTCTATAGGATCTATAAACTGTGTTTCTATAGACTGTGTTTCTAAAAGATCTATAGACTGTGTTTCTATAGACTGTGTTTCTATAGGATATATAGACTGTGTTTCTATAGACTGTGTTTCTAAAGGATCTATAGACTGTGTTTCTATAGATTACTCCAGACCAATCAGACCACCAGGCCTGACCGGAGCCCTTGAGCAACATGAAGGCCCAGAGTTTAACCTTCCTCCTGCTGGGGTGAGACAACATGTTCACCATCTAGGGTCATTTCCTCTTCCAGTCCACAACGGAACCATTCCTGTTAGTATGTACCATATCCATACTAGTATGTACCATATCCATACTAGTATGTACTAGTATATGGTACTAGTATGTACCACTAGTACATACTAGTATATACCATATAGGTAACATACTACCATGTTAGTACCATGTTAATACAAGGTAAGTACCATGTTAGTACCATAGTACCATGTTAATACAATATTACCATGTCAATACCATGTGAGTACCATGTTAGTACCAGCTTAGTACCATAGTATCATGTTAGTACCAGCTTAGTACCATAGTACCATGTTATTACAATGGTAGTACCATGTTAGTAACAGTTGAGTACCATAGTACCATGCCAATATGTTAATGTTAATACCATTTTAGTACGAGTTAGTAGTTAGTACGAGTACCATAGTACCATGTTAGTACCATGTTAGTGTCATAGTACCATGGCATAGTACCATGTTATTACCAGCTTAACACCGTAGTACCATGTCAATACCATGTAAGTAACATGTAAGTAACATGTGAGTACCATGTTAGTACCATAGTACCATGTGAGTACCATGTGAGTACCATGTGATTACCATGTTAGTACCATAGTACCATCTGAGTACCATAGTACCATGTCAATACCATGTGAGTGCCATGTAAGTACCATAGTACTATGTGAGTACCATGCGAGTACCATGTTAGTACCATAGTACCATGTGAGTACCATGTTAGTACCATAGTACCATGTGAGTACCATATTAGTACCATAGTACCATGTGAGTACCATTAGTACCATGTGAGTACCATGTGAATACCATAGTACCATGTGAGTACCATGTGAGTACCATGTTAGTACCATAGTACCATGTGAGTACCATATTAGTACCATAGTACCATGTGAGTACCATGTTAGTACCATAGTACCATGTGAGTACCATATTAGTACCATAGTACCATGTGAGTACCATATTAGTATCTTAGTACCATGTTAGTACCATAGTACCATGTGAGTACCATATTAGTACCATAGTACCATGTGAGTACCATAGTACCATGTGAGTACCATATTAGTACCATAGTATGGAGCTATTACTGTTGCAATATTATTTGCAAATGCGTATCTCAATCTGTGTGTGTGTATTCAGATCTGTGTGTGCGTATTCAGATCTGTGTGTGTGTAATATGATCTGTGTGTGTGTATTCAGATCTGTGTGTGCGTATTCAGATCTGTGTGTGTGTATTCAGACCTGTGTGTGTGTAAAAAAAATCTGTGTCTGTATTCAGATTTGCAAGTGAAGACAAATCTGCAAGTGCATGCAAAGATCTGTGAATGTGAACACAGATCTGTAAGTGTACATAGATCTGTAAATGTGTAAACCGATCTGTAAATGCGTACATAGATCTGTAAATGTCTGTCATCACTTACAACTCAGGCAGGAGCTCTCCATTGGCTGTGTTTTTACACGTGAATTTTGCAACACTTCTGCCGCGGCAGATCTGTGATCTGCAAATGTGTAGAAATGAGATTTGTCTGTGACCTCAGTGTTCCTTTGCCCTGAGCTCAGGCTCACAGGCTCACGCTGCCTGGCTGCAGTAGCAGTACCGCCTACACACCACCAGTCGGCGCGTAGCACCCAGTGATGATAAGCGTGTCACTTGGGGTCATTTCATTGCGCTCACGGTTGGCGTTGTGTCGAGTGTATTACTGTTGAAACATGAACTTGTACTTACAGCGAACACTCTTGAATTCATGGTATTGCCTCCCGACCATACACTCGACACAACGCCAACCGTGAGCGCAATGAAATGACCCCAAGTGACACGCTTATCATCACTGGGTGCTACGCGCCGACTGGTGGTGTGTAGGCGGTACTGCTACTGCAGCCAGGCAGCGTGAGCCTGTGAGCCTGAGCTCAGGGCAAAGGAACACTGAGGTCACAGACAAATCTCATTTCTACACATTTGCAGATCACAGATCTGCCGCGGCAGAAGTGTTGCAAAATTCACGTGTAAAAACACAGCCAATGGAGAGCTCCTGCCTGAGTTGTAAGTGATGACAGACATTTACAGATCTATGTACGCATTTACAGATCGGTTTACACATTTACAGATCTATGTACACTTACAGATCTGTGTTCACATTCACAGATCTTTGCATGCACTTGCAGATTTGTCTTCACTTGCAAATCTGAATACAGACACAGATTTTTTTTACACACACACAGGTCTGAATACACACACACAGATCTGAATACGCACACACAGATCTGAATACACACACACAGATCATATTACACACACACAGATCTGAATACGCACACACAGATCTGAATACACACACACAGATCTGAATACACACACACAGATTGAGATACGCATTTGCAAATAATATTGCAACAGTAATAGCTCCATACCATAGTACCATGTGAGTACCATATTAGTATCATAGTACCATGTTAGTACGTACCATAGTTCCATGTGAGTACCTCTCAGTGTTTGTCCTGCAGGCTGCTGTGGGGGGCCGACCGGTCTCTGCAGAACGTGGTCTTCGGTCCCGAGGTCCTCCTCCTGGTCCACGGTGAGACACACACCTCCCCCCCCCTCCCTCTGGATCTCCCCCCCACTCTTGGTTCCCCCCCCCCCCCCCTCCTCTGAGTTTATTTGTTTATTTATTTTTTCACATATACAAGTATAAACAAAAAACATGTAGTGCTAAAATCAAAGTACATGTGTGGGAGCGGCAGAAAACCTGGGTCCCCCCCCCCCTCTGGGTCTGGGTCTTCCCCCCCCCCCTCCCTGTGGTTCTCTCCCCCCTCTGGCTCCCCCCACCACACCCCCCCGGGTCAGAGGGTGACACGGGAGTGGCTTTTGACTCCCGTTCCATCCCGCTCCCAGATAAATTCTCCCGTCCCGTCCCGCTCCCGTGGTGGGGTTAAAAAACGTTCCTGTCCCGCCCAAAATCCAGAAGAATGACTCCTGCTCCTGTCCCGTTACCGTAAAAATAAAAAAATAAAAACTCCCCGTCACAAGACCGCATCCGCGAACTACAGCTGACATTCTAAAAAGTATATCATCAGTCATCATCAGCTCGCTAACGAGAAGCAGTAGAAGCATTTAGATGCATGAGCATTCAAGTCAAGAAATTCCGCGAGTCTGATAAACTCTTGGAAAGGAAGACGGGGGAGAGCAGCTCGTTTGGACCCGTCAGTAAACCAAACCATAGTCGAGCCGTGCAACGCTTGTTTATATGGATGTGCGGATCCGCGTTTAAAGCTCCGTTCTAAGGGGAATGGAGCAAAATAAATAAAGAAGCGATCCAATAAAAGGAAATCAATAAATAAACCTAAACTTAAACTTAACCTAAATATTCCCTTTGTCTCTATGATTCAATAATGACACTGTGTAGTTTAATATTGATAAAATGTTTTTATTTATATAATTTTGTCTATTTGTCTTTCTATCTCCCGCTCCCGCCCGCTCCCGTTGATTTCTATGCTCTATCCCGTCCCGATGACGTTAACAACAGTGAAATTACTCTCGTTCCGCGGGAATCCCGTCACCAGAGGGCACTGTTTACACACCTTCACCACAACAGGAAGTCCTTTGATCTGTTAACCAAACCGCTTCCTGTGGTCCGGTATCGAGGTAGCCTCATGTATACCGAGTACTGCATACTCAGCATCCAGTGTAACGAGTGCTTTACTGAGTACTGCGTATATTGGATACTCAGTATCCAGTGTGCGGAGTTCTTTACTGAGTACTGAGTACTGCGTACACTGGATACTCAGTATCCAGTATGTACTGTGTACTCAGTATCCAGTGTACGCAGTACTTTACTGAGTATGCAGTACTATGTGTACTGGGTACTCAGTATCCTGTGTACCCAGTACTGTACTGAGTACGCAGTACTGCCTACTCAGCATCCAGTGTACGCAGTACTTTACTGAGTACACAGTACTGGGTATACTGCATAATCAGTATCCAGTGTACGCAGTACTTTACTGAGTACGCAGTACACTACAGTTGGGGTCTTTCTCTCTGTGGTTCTCCAGGCCCCTCCCCTGGTCCCCCAGAGGTCCGGGTCCTGACCGGGCTCCAGGAGGGGGTCCTGGTGTGTCTGGTGTCGGGGCTCCGGGCGGGGCCGGTCCTCATATCCTGGAGGGTCTACCCCACCGGCCCCGGGCCCCCTTTGACGCCCCCCGGACCCCTACTACTCTGGACCCGGGCGGACCCCCCCGGCTCCTACAGGGCCTCCAGTGTCTGGACCCGGACCAGCTGGGGGCCCTCCGCCTGGTACTGCTGCGGGGCCGCCCAGGGCTCCCCTCACCCCAGAGACCCAGACCCAGTAGGACCACCTGCAGGTCTGGAAGATGGGGACCCGGACTTGGGGGCCTGCTGTCATGGGGTGCGCTAAGTCTCATCAGAGGGTCTAGGACTCATCAGAGGGTCTAGGACTCAACAGACAAACGCCTTTCAAGAAATGAGACGGTGGAGTTTTACGTTAACAACATTGTATTGTATTTTATTTAAAGAGTACAGAATGAGCTTCAGGCGAGAGCTTCTGCTGAACCTTCATCTGATAAATAAACACCTGGAAGTCCACATGCAGCATTTTCTCTTAGATATGACTCCATCGTATGTCAATTATAATATTATGTATATAAGAGTCGAAGGACACTATATACAGACCCTGAACTTAACCCTAACCCCTGACTCATGACCACTAAACCCTAACCCCTGACTCCTAACCCCTGTATCCTAACCCCTAAACCCTAACCCCTGACTCCTAACCCCTAACCCCTAACCCCTGACTCCTAACCCCTAAACCCTAACCCCTGACTCCTAAACCCTAACCCCTGACTCCTAAACCCTAACCCCTGACTCATGACCACTAAACCCTAACCCTTGACCCCTAACCCCTGACTCCTAACCCCTAAACCCTAACCCCTGACTCCTAACCCCTGACTCCTAACCCCTAAACCCTAACCCCTGACTCCTAACCCCTAAACCCTAACCCCTAAACACCCCTAAACCCTAACCCCTAAACCCTAACCTCTGACCCCTGACCCCCGACCTGTTCCTAGAGTGATGAGAAGGTGATGAACTGCGTCGTGTTGAAAAGAGACAAGACCGTCACCATGACAACCAACACCTGGTCAGACCATCACCATGACGACCAACACCTGGTCAGACCATCATCATGTGTGTGTATGTGTGTGTGTGTGTGTGTGTGTGTGTGTGTGTGTGTGTGTGTGTGTGTGTGTGTGTGTGTCAGGACTCATTGACATTGGGCGGTCTTGCCCTCTGGCTCCGCCCCTACAGGAAACCCGTTGCTGAGTGTCTTTGGGTTTGGGGGCGTGGCTATCCTGGGGGGCGTGTCTGTTGTTAGGGGTGTGGTCAAGGTGATGGGTGTGGCCGAGGCAATGGGTGTCGCTGTGGTAAGGGGTGTGGTTAGTGTCGGGGGGGGTGTGGCCTCCAACGCGGAGTAGGGCTTCCTTGACATCCTGGGCGGAGCCCCGGGCGTCATGGGGATGACTGACAGGTGGCGCAGCCCATCAGCCTTCAGGGGGGGTCTGGTGGGCGGGACCAGGGGCAAAGGAGGAGGGGAGCCCCCCGTCTTGCTGTTCTCAGACGCTGAGGTGGGTGTGGCTTCCCCGGCAGGAGGGGCGTGGTCTGTGTCTGGGGGCGGGTCCTGCTGCATGCTGCCCTGCCGGGAGGCCCCTGAGCCAGGCAGCTCACAGCTGTCGGTGCGACGCCTCGAGCTCTCATGCATCCGACTGGTGGCGACCACGGCCTTCATAGCAGCCTGCAACGCACAATATATACATACTGTAACACACAATATACACACTGTAGCACACTGTAACACACTATATACACACTGTAATGCACAATACCCTCACTGTTACACACTGTAACGCACAATACACACACTGTGACACACTGTGACACGTTGTAACGCGCAATGCACACACTGTAACACACTATATACACACTGTAACACACAATACACACACTGTAACACACTGTGACACACTGTAACACTCAATACACACACTGTAACACACTGTAAAGCGCAATACACACACACACTGGAACACAAAATACACACATAGTAACACACTAACACACTATAACACACTGGAACACAATATATACTGTAACACACTGTAACACAAAATACACCCATGTAACACACTAACACACTGGAACACAATATATACTGTAACACACTGTAACACAATACACACACTGTAACACAATGTAACACACTATACACACTGGAACATACAATACACATACTGTAACACGCTAACAAACTAAACAACACACTGTAACACACACTGGAACACACTGTAACACACACTGTAACACACTATATACACACTGTAATGCACAATACCCACACTGTAACACACTGTAACGCACAATACACACACTGTGACACACTGTGACACATTGTAACGCGCAATGCACACACTGTAACACACTATATACACACTGTAACACACAATACACACACTGTAACACACTATGACACACTGTAACGCTCAATACACACACTGTAACACACTGTAAAGCGCAATACACACACACTGTAACACACTGTAACACTATATACACACTGGAACACAAAATACAAACATAGTAACACACTAACACACTATAACACACAATATATACTGTAACACACTGTAACACAAAATACACCCATGTAACACACTAACACACTGGAACACAATATATACTGTAACACACTGTAACACAATACACACACTGTAACACAATGTAACACACTATACACACTGGAACATACAATACACATACTGTAACACGCTAACAAACTAAACAACACACTGTAACACACACTGGAACACACTGTAACACACACTGTAACACACACTTGAACACAATGCACACACTGTAACACACAATATATACTGTAACACACTATACACACTGGAACATACAATACACACACTGTAACACAATGTATATACAAATGTAACACACTATGACAAACTATATACTGTTACAAACACTAACACACTATATACACACTGTAACACTATATACACACTAACACACACTGGAACACACTATGTATACACTAACACATACTATATTAGTACTACTTGCAATGTGTATGTTTATATTTGTGTGTATATTTGTGTGTATTTGTACTACAGTATTTATGTGTATATGTGTATATTTGTGTGTATGTGTGTGTATATTTAGATATATATTTATGTGTGTGTGTAAATATGTATGTTTGTGTGTATTTGTGTGTGTATCTGTGTGTGTGTGTGTGTGTGTGTGTGTGTGTGTTTGTCCGACCTTGAGCTTGCGCCGGGCGTTGAACTCCAGCAGCTTGCGCTGCGCCGTGTCCATGTGGGAGAAGCGCGCGGCCTTGCCAAGCACCCAGGGGTGACAGAGCGCCTCCTGCACACTGAGGCGCTTCTTGGGGTCCTGTAGGATCAGTCTGCTGACCTACACACACACAAACACACATGCACACACACACGCACGTGCATGCACACACACACACACACACACACGTCGATCTGTGTGTGTGTGTGTGCGTGTGTGTGTTTGTGTGTGTGTGTGTGTGTGTGTTGGGGGGGGTCTCACCAGGTCTTTGGCGTTCAGTGACACCTCGTCCCACCAGGGGGAGACAAACTCGTAGTCACAGTTGAGGATGCGGCTGTACATGTACTGGTCCCCGCGCGGGTCAAAGAACGGCTCGAAGCCGCACAGCCTGACGCACACAAACCACTGTTAGTGACACACACACTAACACAAAACCACTGTTAGTGACACACACACTAACACACAACCACTGTTAGTGACACACACACTAACACACAACCACTGTTAGTGACGCACACACTAACACACAACCACTGTTAGTGACACACACACTAACACACTCACTGTGAAGGTCTAAGGTCATGTGACCCAGGAGTTCTAAGGTCATGAGACCCAGGAGGTCTAATGTCATGTGACTCACAGGATGTAGAGGATCACGCCCACCGACCACATGTCCACCTCTGGTCCGTAAGCGTTCCCCCTCAGGATCTCAGGAGCTGAGGACCAGGAAGACCTCAATACAACGCACCCACGCACGCACGCACGCACACACGCACGCACGCACACCCATACACACACACACACGCACCCACGCACACGCACACACACGCACCCACACACACGCACGCACACACAGGCATACACGCACCCACGCACACGCACACCCAGTCTCACCGCAGTAGCCGGGTGTTCCACACACGGTCTTCATGGGGACTTGGTCGTCGATGATCTTGGACAGACCGAAGTCCGCTGGAGAAACAGCTCAGTATTAATATTACAGTAATGATGATATCGTTAATAACGTTTATATGTTAATGATAATATATAATATACGTACCTATGGTAATAATAATCTATAATATACGTACCCTTGTTAATGATAATCTATAGTATAATATACATACCTATGTTAATAATAATCTAATATATAGTATACATACCTATCTTCAGAGGCGCGTCCAGAGACATGTCTTCATAGAGAAGATTCTCTGGCTTCAGATCTCGGTGAACAACACCGTTCTCATGGAGGTACTGCAGACACACACGATATATACATTATACACACAATAATCACACCTTATACACACAATATATATATTATACACACAATAATAACACTTTATACACACAATATATACATTATACACACAATAATCACACCTTATACACACAATATATATTATACAAACAATAATCACACCTTATACACACAATATATACATTATACACACAATAATCACACCTTATACACACAATATATACACGTTATATACATTATACATTACATATACATTATATGTATACAGTATATGAACCATTACCATTCTGGTGAAGGACACACACACCCACACACACTGTTCACATAGCAACAGAATCCTCCATCCATCTTTAGCCATTTTCATTCTGCAAATGTGTGGCTACGGCAACAGGATACCATAGCAACATAACACCATGGCAACAGGATACCATAGCAACAGAACATCATGGCAACAACACACTATAGAAACACATACTGTATCAAATAAACACCAGCGATACATACACTCGCGATGCGAGTGTATGCTATGAGGCTACATGTGAGTGTATGCTACGAGGCTAAATGCTAGTGTATTCCAGAAGCTTTAATGCTAGTGTATGCTAGGAGGCTACATGCTTGTGTATGCCAGAATGCTAGGGGGTGTCTTACCGCGACAGCCTCCAGGATCTGTTTGATGACGTGTGCTGCGTCTCGCTCGCTGTAGTAGCCTCGCTCCACGATCCTGGGACACAGACATATGATACTACAGCTAGTACTACAGCTAGTACTGCAGCTTGTACTATATCTAGTACATCAAGTACTACAGCTAGTACTTCATCAAGTGTGCTGGGCCCATGTGAGTGAGTGAGTGAGTGAGTGTACCTGTCAAACAGCTCCCCTCCTGTCACCAGCTCCAGCACCAGGGTGATGCTGGTTTCGGTCTCAAAGATTTCCTTCAATCGAATCTGTGGAAAATGCGCTGGTTAACTAGCTGGTTAACAGGCTGGTGAACTTGCTGGTGAACAGGCTGGTTAACTGGCCGACAGACTGGTTGACAGGCTGGTTAACTGGTTAACAGGCTGGTTCCCAGGCTGGTTAACTGGTTAACAGGCGGGTTTCCAGGCTGGTTAACTGGTTAACAGATGAAAGGTTACTCACAATGTTGGGGTGGGACAGTCGCAGCAGGACTCCGATCTCTGTGCGGACGATCTTCTTATCGATCTGAAAACAGCAGGGCCTTTAGCACGGACGGGTGTGTGTCTGTTACGGTGCGTGGTGTGTGTGTGTGTGTGTGTGTGTGTGTGTGTGTGTGTGTCTGTGTGTGTGCGTGTGTGCGTGTGTGTGCATGTCTTTGTGTGTGTGTCCGTGTGTGTGCGTGCGTGCGTACAAGTGTGCAAACATGCGTGCGTGTGTGCATGTGTGTGCGTGTGCATGTGTGTGTGTGTGTGTGTGTGTACATACTGTTTTCTTCAGGACCTTCAGGGCAAAGGGT
Source organism: Micromesistius poutassou (assembly GCF_964030765.1). NCBI lineage: Eukaryota > Metazoa > Chordata > Actinopteri > Gadiformes > Gadidae > Micromesistius > Micromesistius poutassou. The sequence continues at coordinate 9,404,682 of NC_140279.1, forward strand.
TTCTGAGTTTGTTTCTCCTCACAGCGGAACACGATAGAGGTGGCCCCCCTGAGACAGACCGACAGGTAGACAGACAGGTAGACAGACAGGTAGAGAGACAGACAGGTAGACAGACAGACAGATGAACAGGCATTTAGCAGGTAGGGGTTAGACAGTCTCACACACACTCCCACCCACCCAACAATAGAGGGGGCGTGTCTAATCCTGAGGTGATCCGACAGATTATAATCTGGACGTAATCTGACCCTTCTGGACCAGTAGCACTGTAGTACTGGACCAGTAATACTGTAGTACTGGACCATTAGTACTGTAGTACTGGACCAGTAGTACTGGACCAGTACTGGTAGTACTGTGATACAGGTCCTGGTGATAGGGGTCCTGGTGATAGGGGGTCCTGGGGGGTCCTAGGGGGTCCCAGTGGTCCCATACCTTCCCAGTTCGGAGCCCATGGTGTAGAAGTCTTCCACCGCGGCATCGCGTCGCGAGCCGTCCACCCAGTAGTCCGCGGGGGCGGCGCCGGGGCGCGAGGTGGGCATGACGACCAATCACACGGCCGGACTCCGAGGCCCCGCCTCCCGAGGCCTCCGGACCCGAGGCTCTCCGGTCAGACCGCGACGGTACCGATTAGAGCGCGAGGGGACGACGTGCGGTCATGGTAACGCGATGGGCTGTAATCCCGCACGGCTGTCCGCGAGCTCGTGGCGTCTGATCGGCGCGCGGCACGTCGCGCGGTCCCTTTGATCCCGGTCCGAACGTAGCGCAGCTCCCGCGAGGAGACGCGTCATAACAAACAAAAACAACACAACAAGGACCACAACAACAACAACACCACGGCGTTACAGGCGGCGGACCGGAGACGTCACAGTGGCTCCATCTGAGCGCGAGCCGACGGTGGAGGATGAGGATGGAGAGACGGTGGTGCTGAGGAGAGGAGACAGCTGGGGCCACGCCCTCCGCCGCTCCACCAATCAACGCGGCTCAGAATACCAGGCCCCTCAGCTATTGGACGGGAGGGCTGAGCCGTGAAGGCTCGGTGTGATTGGATGAGAGAGAGACAGAGAGAGAGACGGAGACATAGAGAGAGACAGAGACAGAGACAGAGAGAGAAGAGAGAGAGACAGAGACAGAGAGAGAGACAGAGACATAGAGAGAGACAGAGACAGAGAGACAGAGAGAGAGAGATAGAGTGAGATTATACAGTAGTATTACAGTACTATTATTATTATGGTGTGTAGTGTAGTGTGTGTGTGTGTGTGTGTGTGTGTGTGTGTGTGTGTGTGTGTGTGTGTGTGTGTGTGTGTGTGTGTGTGTGTGTGTGTGTGTGTGTGCGTGTGTGTGTGTGATACAAACAGTATTGTGTGTCGTGTGACGTGTCTGGTGTTTTCTACTCTCTGATAACAAACTAAAACCACTAATTATATCCCAATCATCATAATAACACAAAAACATATTATATTATACATTGTTATTAATTATTATTAATTATATTAGTAATATCGTATTGTAAGTTTAGAATTTAGTTTTTGTAGTTTTTGTAGTATTTGTAATATCGGACGCGAAACGACGTCCCTGTCCACCGCGGCTCCTGATTTGTCGAAAGACCAATCAGTCATGTGACTTGAAAGACAGGTCACGTGACATGAGTCCGGTCACATGACCTGAGTCCTGCTCGCCTTACGTCTCGTCATCACTTCCGGGTTCATTTCCACAACATGAGGAGCGCGCGGCTGTTCTCCGCCACGGCGTGGCTCGTGCCGCTGGCAGCGGGTCTCCTCCTGGTCTCCATGGCGACCGGGCTGGACGGGACTCCCCGCTCCCTCGTCTCCGTTCCCGCTCCAGGCTCCAACTCCACCAACTCCTCCGCCACGCCACCGCCCCACCACGGGCCGCCGCCGCCGCCGCGCGGGTTGAATGTGGACAACATGGTGGTCCAACGCGCGCTGTACGTCCTGATCGGCTTCACCATGATGGGGGTCTTCTACCTGCTGGTGCGCGCGGTGCGGTGAGTCCCCCCTGACCCCCCCCCCCCCACCACCCGCTGGGACCGGTGGGACTCGAACCCTGAACCCTGCCGGATCCGTTTCTTAACTCTCTCTCTCGCTCTCTCTCTCTCTCTCTCTCTCTCTCTCTCTCTCTCTCTCTAGGACCAAGCGTCCGCTCCAGAAGAAGTACGGTCTGCTGCGGAATGTTGAGGACGCAGTGGAGCTTGACGCGCTGGAGAGCGACGAGGACGACACGCTGTACGAGGCCCGCAGCCTCCGCAGGTCAGCCCCCGGTGCCTCCATAACCTTGGTGGGTAACCAGGGTAACGGTGGGGGTTACGGGGTGGTAGCAAGGGTAACGGGTAACCCAGGTTACTCCCACTGTTACCCTGGTTACCACCCGTTACCCTGGTTGCCCCCACCGTTTCCCTGGTTACCATCCCGTTACCCCCACCGTTACCCTGGTTACCAACATTACCCTGGTTACCCCCCCCCCTCACCCCACCTTTACCCTGGTTACCACTGTTACCCTGTTTACCATTGTTACCTTGGTTACCCCCATCGTTACCCTGGTTACGCCCATCATTACCCTGGTTACCACCATTACCTTGGTTTCCACTGTTGCCCCCACCATTACCCTGGTTACCCCCACCAATACCCTGGTTACCCCTCCTGTTACCTTGGGAATTTATTTATTGTGTGTGTGATTTCAGGTGAGGTGGAGCAGCAGGAGGAGGAGGAGGAGGAGAAAGTCTTTAGGAGAAGTCTTTATTTTTGTAGCCCCGCTTTAACCAGGACGATCTTCTGGAGTTTCCATGACAACAGAAGAGATGAGGAGACAAGGACAGATGGCGCTTCAGACAGAACATTCCTTAACTTCAGACATCAAAGTGGAACGCTGCTTCAGGTCTCCAGCGTAATGTTCTACTGACTACAGGTAGTTAGTAACCAGTTAAACTAGTTAACTACAAACGTGGCCAAACACACTTCTTTCAGCGTGTCTGAGTTAGTTCAGCGTGTCTGAGTTAGTTCAGCGTGTGAGTTAGTTCAGCGTGTGAGTTAGTTCAGTGTGTCTGAGTTAGTTCAGCGTGTCTGAGTTAGTTCAGCGTGTCTGAGTTAGTTCAGCGTGTCTGAGTTAGTTCAGCGTGTCTGAGTTAGTTCAGCATGTCTGAGTTAGTTCAGCGTGTGAGTTAGTTCAGTGTCTGAGTTAGTTCAGGGTGTCTGAGTTAGCTCAGGGTGTCTGAGTCTGTTGGCTGTCTGTCTGAAGCCACTTGATGTCTGTCTTTAAATGTTGAATGAACTTCGCCTGTCGTTCTGTCATTGGCCACCAGATGCCAGGGAGGGGGTGATCATATGGGGACTATTATGGGATGTTGGACTGGGGTATAATTTGGTGTTCATCTCAGCACTTCTTCTCCAGCTGCGGAGATGAGACTTAATTTATTTATTTATTCCTGAATGGTGAATGGGAATATGAGAATATCTGAGATGTACCACGCCACCTATTGCTTTCCTATCACTAAATAGCGACAATAATCAGCTTTTTACAAAGATGTATTTTTTTATTAAATTCTTTGTATAAGTTTTATAGTGAAAATATCGAATCCAAATCACAATAATCTAAAAGAGACTTAAACAGACTTCCACAGGGTCTGAGGAGCAAAGTGTTGCTATGCAGAAAACCACAAGACTTTATTTAACTAAAGTGGATTTCTATCTTGATTCAGTTTCTATTTTTCTTCGTATGATGTGTCCTGCTGTACTTCATAAGCCATTCCTGTATTGGACACAATCTTTAAATGTGTGTAACGGTGTGAACATGGTTTCTATTTCTCCAACCACATGTTTTTACATCAAGTTTACGTGTACTAAAGTACTTCTGCTTTCACTGATTGTACAATCCCATCCTGACCTCTGAATGATTTGATCAGGGTCTCAGCTGCAGGAGGCTTATGTTGGTTATGTTGGAAATGGTATTTTTAAAATCCATTAAATTTGCAGTTCTTTATCCATATAGTTCTTTATTGTGTGTCTGGAATAGAACCAAAGCAGAGGGCGTTTCTAAACAAGGTGTGTCCATGATGGTGAACCGTAGAGCAGGTGTACGGCCGGCCAGCTGCCAACACCTGGAATGTTATTTATTTAAACCATTCAATCCCTTGAGTGCGGCTATACTGTTTATATTTATATATTACATTTACATTCTCAACTCTTTCATGCTACACAATGACATTAATGCTAACCGCTACATATAGCATTTAGCACACCGGTTTCTCATATGTTAGGCTACATGGTGTATTTCATGATTCTCATGTTTAAGATCAGGAGAACATATAATTTCTTTTAGATAAACTGTTTAAACCCAGGCAAGTTTCAATATTCAAAAGAGGTTTAACTAATGGATTCATTTCTGCTGTTCAGAGCAGATGTTAGCCTCTGTCTCCGACCAGCGGGTCTGAAGATGTTTATAGCTGGTTAACCCTGAGTAGAGACCGAGCAGGTGTGTGAGTAGACCAGGAGTAGAGACCTAGCAGGTGTGTGAGTAGACCAGGAGTAGAGACCTAGCAGGTGTGTGAGTAGACCAGGAGTAGAGACCGAGCAGGTGTGAGTAGACCAGGAGTAGAGACCGAGCAGGTGTGCGTAGACCAGGAGTAGAGACTGAGCAGGTGTGAGTAGACCAGGAGTAGAGACAGAGCAGGTGTGTGAGTAGAGACGGAGCAGCTGTGTGTATTGAACATGGAGCTCATAAGAGCTGCTCATTAACCAGGAGTGGAAGAGGCGCGCTCTCAGGAGGTTTTTTATTTCCTGTTTTCTGACACCAGGCCTCAGGCCCAGTAGTGGTCCCATATTTTAATCAAAATAGACGTTTCCATCGGATACAAAACGAATATTTATTCTAATGAACTACAATAGTAAAAAACAATTATTATTATGTACACTTCACCAGTAACCCCCCCAACATCAGTCCAGTGAGACGGAGCACTGGGCAGCGGGCGCTGTGATTGGCTGTGAGCTCAGGGTCCGTGTGGTCTGGGTAGGACCGCTTTAAAGGCACTCTGCGTCCAGGGGCCCAGAAATCAGGACCAGGTCCTGGAGAACCCTGGACCCCCACCCCCTGCTGGACCCCCACCCCCCTGCCCAGTCCCGCCCAGTCGGTCCCACGGCAGGAAGCTCCACAAGGCCTTTTTTGGTTTCAGCTGTCATGAAACAAACGTATAAATAGTCCGATCAGAGAGAGGCACTGCTACAAGGATGAACAGCCAAGCGGGGGGCAGGGCCCGCCCCTATGGCCCCGCCCCTCCGGCCTCAGGAATGATTTAAACTTTCAGCTACAATTTGATTTAAATAATGATTGACACACGGACACACAGGAAGGAAGGAATGCAGAAGAAACGAAGAGAGTCGACAGGGCAAACCAAACACTACAACAACGCCCACACACTCCAGAGGACTACAAGACCCCCAGTAGGACTCCAAGTAGGACCCCCAGACCCTCGGTAGGACTACAAGACCCCCGGTAGGACTACAAGACCCCCAGGCCCCCAGAGGACTACAAGACCCCCTGTCGGACCCCCAGTAGGACTACAAGACCCTCAGTCTCTGGGGGGGGGGGGGTCCTCAGAAGGCTGGTCCAGGGGGAGGAGGCGGGGGGGGTCCTCAGAAGCCTGGGGCGGGGGAGGAGGTCCTCAGCAGGCCGGTCCAGGGGAGGCGGGGGTCTTCAGCAGTCTGGGGGGGGGCTTCAGCTGTCTTGGGGGGGGGGGGGGGCAGATGGAGGACTTGGAGAAGGAGACCCTGAGGTGGTGGTTCTCCCCCAGGTCCTCAGATGGAGGACTTGGAGAAGGAGACCCTGAGGTGGTGGTTTTCTCCCAGGTCGTGGTTGTGGAACTCGATCAGCGCCTCGATGGCCTCGTCCACCGAGCCCATCTGGATCAGCGCCATTTTGTGGTCCTTCCTGAGGACCAGAGGGAACACCATGGAAACAGGCTTCCTTCAGGTCCTCTCCTCAAGAACCCTCCAGGCCCAATTAGATCTAAACATCGGTGGCTTTTTGTTTGTTAAACACTAAATTAGGACCCGACCGATTCATCGGCCTGCCGATTTAATCGGCCGATTATAGCCTTTTTGAAAATAATCAACATCGGCCGAAAAGTTGCAGATTAATGCCGATTTTTATTTATTTATTTTTTACTAGAAATGTAATTGCGCTATTTATCCTCTAGAGCAGCGGTTCCCAAACTTTTTTTTCCTGCGCACCCCCTTCTACGTCCCAACCGGGTTGGCGCACCCCCAATCCCCACTTCAAAAAGATGAAAAAAAAAACGCAACAAAACTTTGTTTTATCGCCATATAAAGACTCATGTTTAACCATGCGCAAATAACCAGAACACGCATGACAACATCAAGAAATATCCAACAAATAGCCAAGGGACATGACTGACGTGTGCAAGATCGCTCATGTGTGATACGCGCAATAGACGGGCAGACGACCGCTCTACATGACCACTTTATGCGCCTCGCAGAAGTTAATAGAAATTATGATAAACAAAATATCAGCATAGAGCAGGATTGTGAACGTTTACAATGTCTGTCTCATGACAATTTACATTCTGGTGCTCATGTGTGATCCGCGCAAAAGACGGGCCGACGACCAATCTACATGACAACTGTTGCGTGTGCGCCACACAGAAGTTAATAGAAATTATGATAAACAAAATATCCCAGAGCATAGAGCAGGATTGTGAACGTTTACAATGTCTCATGTCAATTTACAATCTGCAAAATGTGTCTGTGTTGGCCGACTTACTTTTTTTAGTTAGGATATTGATGCTGCGTGCCTCCTATTTGCAACGGAATTTGTTTAAGATGTAAAACCATTTGATTTAACACACATGCACTAAAACAGATATTTTCGTTTTTTTAAATAAATATTTACGCTGATCCGACAATCGCGAGTCAACCGGCCCACATGTGGGCCGGCCCACCGGGCATTTGCCCGGTCATACAGATGGCCAGTCCGAGCCTGGCACCAACCGTTCCCTGCACTCCGCAGTGAAGCGCAGCTTGGAGGAGAAAGTGATTGTTGCCGTTTGTGACTCCCGGAGCTCTATATATAATATTATATATATAGGCCTAATATATAAATATCTATAGAATATAATATATACGATATATATGATATCACGGCACAAAGCTGTGTGTGTGCCTCCGGATGATGTTATGAACCCATAAACAACGGGCATTCCGACATCTCTCCCTCGTACAATTGGCAACATTTATGAGGAGAAGCGCAGCTCCCTCAAGGGAGAGAACGCTGAAAAGCTGTGCTTCCTGCACTACAACCTGCCCCTGCTGAAGTTCCAATATTAAGGACTCTACGACTGGCAGGGGCATGTGAATATAATGTTATTTGGAAAATATCCATATGCTGTTTGCATCACACAACACACATTACCTCGTTCCTATAGTTATTTTGTTATTAAGATTGTTAATAAAATGTTAATATGCTGCTTGCCCCAGCCTCACACAACTCATTATTTTGCAGTAATTTGATTTCTTTATTTAGCCCCTAACCCTAGCTTGCTTTCTTTTTTTTTTTTTCTTTTTTTTATAATCGGCCGATTTAATCGTAATCTGAATTTTTCTCTGAAAATAATCGGCATCGGCATCGGCCCTCCAAAATCAATATCGGTCGGGCCCTACACTAAATACAATGTGCACAGAACTCACTGGAAGAACTTGAAGGCCTTCACTAGAGACCCTGAGCTGGAGAACAGCATCTTCAGATCCTCCTCCACCACCGAGGGGCTGAGAGAGAGAGAGGGGAGAGAGACATTCACAACCAGGAGGACCGCCTGCTTTCCTGGTAAAACTACTATTTAAGGGGGCGGGGCTATAGGACAGGTGTGTTAACAGCCATGGGGGTGGGGCTATAGGACAGGCGTGTTAACAGCCATGGGGGCAGGGCTATAGGACAGGTGTGTTAACAGCCATGGGGGCAGGGCTATAGGACAGGTGTGTTAACAGTCATGGGGCTACGATTTGGAACAACTGTGATATCTGTAAAATCAGCTCACTCAGTGAGAGCGGATAGTGTACTACGTTTAAGTGTACTCATGGAAGTATCGATATCGGAACACAGCACAGGTGCTTACGGGATGTTGGACAGGTGCAGGGTGGAGGACGGGGGGAAGATGTTGGAGTAGTTCTTGGAGCCAGGCTTCTTGAAGCGGTGCAGCGGGGAGCTGCCGTAGTCCTTGGTCAGGCCCTGGTCCTCGTGGCCCTCCCGCGGCAGCTGCACACTGCTGTGCTTGGAGAGTGTGACGCGCACCGCCTTCCCGTACAGACGCTGGCCGTTCAGGTGGCTCATGGCTGACGTCAACACATGACATCACGTTATACCCATGACTTCATATTATAACACATGACATCACGTTATATCACATGACATCACGTTATAACACATGACATCACGTTATAACACATGACATCACCTTATAACACATGACATCACGTTATAACACATGACCTCATATAGTAACGTACCCAGCTGGGCCTGGGTTCTAGTAGTAGAAGAAGTAGTATAGTAGTTGTAGTCATGTAGTAGTATAGCAGGCGTATAGTAGTAGTATAGTAGTAGTAGTATAGAAGTAGTTGTATTATAGTAGTAGTATTATAGTAGTAACGTACCAAGCTGGGCCTGGGTCCCGTCAGCCATCTGCACCAGAGCGTTCTCCTTCTTGTTGAACAGGATCTTCACCCTCGTCACGTCCCCATACACCCCTACACACACACACACACACACACACACACACACACACACACACACACACACACACACACACACACACACACACACACACACACACACACACACACACATCCTCAGTGTGTTGCCATGGCTGATGATGAGCAGAACCCGACCCTGCCCCTCTGGTCCTCCAGACTCCACCCCCGCTGGTCCTCCAGACCCCGCCCCCTCTGGTCCTCCAGACCCCGCCCCCTCTGGTCCTCCCGACTCCGCCCCCTCTGGTCCTCCTGTCCCCGCCCCCTCTGGTCCTCCAGACCCCACCCCCTCTGGTCCTCCAGACCCCGCCCCCTCTGGTCCTCCAGACCCCGCCCCCTCTGGTCCTCCCGACTCCGCCCCCTCCGGTCCTCCCGTCCCCGCCCCCCTGGTCCTCCTGGCCCCGCCTCCTCTGGTCCTCCTGACTCCTCCTTTTTTTAACGATTGTTTACTTTTTAAATTAATATTCATATTATTTAAATGAGCCAAAGTGGTCAATTCAATAGGGGGGGCTATAACCCCGTTAGAGGAGGGCTTCTGAAACAAGGTCGCCGGACCCTGGAGCCATCTTTCAAATGACCCCTAAATGCAAATTAGCCCTAATCTACTCCAATGCCCTGAGGAGGTCTACTCTGACGAGGAGGTAAGATCATCAGCTCTGTTACACTGAGGACAGAGGACAGAGGGAACAGGTAGAGGAGGCTGAGGGGGACAGACGGACCCCTGAGGAGAGAGGCAGGATAGACGAATCCCAGCATCCAATCAGAACACAGGAGCCCGCCTCACCCAGCATCCAATCAGAACACAGGAGCCTGCCTCACCCAGCATCCAATCAGAACACAGGAGCCTGCCTCACCCAGCATCCAATCAGAACACAGGAGCCCGCCTCACCCAGCATCCAATCAGAACAGGACTAGCGGCTGAATGATTGATAGGTGATGGTGAAACGTACCGAAGAGAATAAAGAGGCAGTGTGGCGTGACTCTCTGCAGGGGGCGGCAGAGAGCAGCAGCACATCCACAGCCCGGGGTTTCCACGGCAATGGAAAAAAACAAGGGAGGGGGAGGGGGGGAGACGATTAATCACTGGAGAAGAGGAGTGGGTGTGGCGCGGTGCAGACAGAGACAGACAGACAGGTAGACAGACAGACAGACAGGTAGACAGGCAGACAGACAGGTAGACCGACAGACGGTTAGTCGGACAGAAGGACAGGTAGGGAATCAGAGAGGTAGAGAGACTGACAGACAGGTGGAGAGACAGACAGGTACCTGAGGGTTTAAACAGACAGGTGGAGAGACAGACAGGTACCTGAGGGTTTAGACAGACAGATGGAGAGACAGACAGGTACCTGAGGGTTTAGACAGACACAGGTAGAGAGACAGACAGGTACCTGAGGGTTTAGACAGACAGACAGGTGGAGAGACAGACAGGTACCTGGGGGTTCAGACAGACAGACAAGACAGGTACCTGGGGGTTCAGACAGACAGGTACCTGAGGGCTCAGACAGACAGACAGGTGGAAAGACAGACAGGTACCTGTGGGGTTCAGACAGACAGACAGGTACCTCAGGGTTCAAACAGACAGGTACCTCAGGGTTCAGGTTGCTGATGAGCAGCACGGCGTGGCCGGCTGGGAGGGTGGAGAAGGCCAGACGCCCGGTCGTCGTCGGCAACCCCAACGACGCTAGACCGCCATGGAGACCTGGAACCGTCAGACCTGAGGCAGGTGAGACAGGACAGGTGAGTACCAGCCTGTAGGGCCTCCAGGGGCCGGGCCTATAGGGGCCGGGCCTCTAGGGGCCGGGCCTCTAGGGGGCTGGTCCTCTAGGGGGCGGGCCTCCAGGGGCCGGGCCTATAGGGGCCGGGCCTCTAGGGGGCTGGTCCTCTAGGGGGCGGGCCTCCAGGGGCCGGGTCTATAGGGGCCAGGCCTCTAGGGGGCTGGTCCTCTAGGGGGCGGGCCTATAGGGGGCGGGCCTATAGGGGCCAGGCCTCTAGGGGGCTGGTCCTCTAGGGGGCGGGCCTCCAGGGGCCGGGCCTATAGGGGCCGGGCCTCTAGGGGGCTGGTCCTCTAGGGGGCGGGCCTCCAGGGGCCGGGTCTATAGGGGCCAGGCCTCTAGGGGGCTGGTCCTCTAGGGGGCGGGCCTATAGGGGGCGGGCCTATAGGGGCCAGGCCTCTAGGGGGCGGGCCTATAGGGGCCAGGCCTCTAGGGGGCGGCCCTCTAGGGGGCTGGTCCTCTAGGGGGTGGGCCTCTAGGGGGCCGGTCCTATAGGGGCTGGGCCTATAGGGGGCAGGCCTATAGGGGCCAGGCCTCTAGGGGGCGGGCCTCCAGGGGGCAGGCCTATAGGGGCCAGGCCTATAGGGGGAGGGCCTCTAGGGGGCCGGTCCTCCAGGGGGCGGGCCTATAGGGGGCGGGCCTATAGGGGCTGGGCCTCTAGGGGCCGGGCCTCTAAGGGGCGGGCCTATAGGGGCCGGTCCTCTAGGGGCCGGGCCCTCTAGGGGGCAGCCTTAGGGGTGGGGTCAGGTCACCTGTCTGCTGGATGGTGAAGGCCGGGGAGAAGGCGTGGGCGGGTCCTCCATAGGGCGAGGCTGAGATGAGACCAGGAGCTGGAGGAGAGAGGAGGAGGACAAGAGGTGAGGAGGACGTGATGGTGTCAGGAGGAGAGAGGAGGAGAAGAGTTGATGAGGAGGAGGAGGTGATGGTGTAAGGAGGAGTTAGGATGAGGTGATGGTGTCAGGAGGAGATGATGGTGTCAGGAGGAGGAGGAGGAGGTGATGGTGTCAGGAAGAGGAGGTGATGGTGTAAGGAGGAGTTAGGAGGAGGTGATAGTGTCAGGAGGAGGTGATGGTGTCAGGAAGAGGAGGTGATGGTGTAAGGAGGAGTTAGGAGGAGGAGGTGATGGTGTCAGGAGGAGTTAGGAGGAGGAGGTGATGGTGTCAGGAGGAGGAGGCGATGGTGTCAGGAGGAGCAGGTCTTACTGAAGGCGGCCATGGTGTGGTGCTCCATGGCGGGCTGGTGGTCTCCAGAGGGCAGGTCTGGTCGGGTGTAGTCGCGGCTCTTGTCGTTGTTGTACTTGACATTGAGGCTGGTGAGCTTGGAGAAGCTGATCCTCAGGGTGCAGCAGGCGTTGTAGATGTTCTGCCCGTCCAGAGACTGCAACACAAGTAGTCAACCGCTACAGTCAAACCAGTCTGCACTGGGAAGCACCCAGTTCCTACCAGGGGTTTAGCATCTTACCATCGCACCTCACCGCACGATCCAAAGATACTTCAGTGAGTTCCTCCTCCTGAAGGAGGGTTAGGGTTAGGGCTCCCGCTAGAGACTGAAGACTCACCTGTTCAGAGTTCACCTGGACTCTGCATAGCCTCCCCCCTTACCCCCCCCCCACACACCCCTCTAACACACTTATTGTATGTTGTACATCCTTGCACTTAGGATGGTGTAGCATCTTATCCTATCTATCTGTGTTATAACTTGGTTCTACGAACATCCTTACTGTACCGATATAGAGATATATTGTTGTTTCTCTTTCTTCTGAAAAGCAACTTATTGTAAGCGTGTGCCTCTCTGTTACAATCTGAAACACCACCTCCCCCCCACGCCTAGAGGACTCTGACGACCTCCTCCTCAGAGAGGACCATCTCAGAGTGGAGAGCAGGAGGTGGGGGTCTCACCAGTTTGGCGTGCTGGGCTGTCATGCCGTCGGGGTACTGGAGCAGAGCCTGGAACTGGTTGTTCTTGGTGAAGGTGATGATCCTCAGCAGAGTACCGAACTTACTGAAGATCTGGAGAGAGAGATGAGTGAGTGTCAGGACAGGAGCCCCCCTCTAGGAGGTGAACCCCTCTAGGAGGTGAGCCTCTCTAGGAGGTGAACTAGGAGGTGAACCCCTCTAGGAGGTGAGCTAGGAGGTGAACCCCTCTAGGAGGTGAGCCTCTCTAGGAGGTGAACTAGGAGGTGAACCCCTCTAGGAGGTGAACCCCTCTCCTCTAGGAGGTGAACTAGGAGGTGAACCCATCTCCTCTAGGAGGTGAACTAGGAGGTGAGCCCCTCTAGGAGGTGAACCCCTCTCCTCTAGGAGGTGAACTAGGAGGTGAACCCCTCTCCTCTAGGAGGTGAACCCCTCTCCTCTAGGAGGTGAACTAGGAGGTGAACCCCTCTCCTCTAGGAGGTGAACTAGGAGGTGAACCCCTCTAGGAGGTGAACTAGGAGGTGAGCCCCTCTAGGAGGTGAACTAGGAGGTGAACCCCTCTCCTCTAGGAGGTGAGCCCCTCTAGGAGGTGAACTAGGAGGTGAACCCCTCTCCTCTAGGAGGTGAACCCCTCTAGGAGGTGAACTAGGAGGTGAGCCCCTCTAGGAGGTGAACTAGGAGGTGAACCCCTCTTGGAGGTGAACTGTGAGGTGAACCCCACTAGGAGGTGAACCCCTCTCCTCTAGGAGGTGAACTAGGAGGTGAGCCCCTCTAGGAGGTGAACTAGGAGGTGAGCCCCTCTAGGAGGTGAACTAGGAGGTGAACTCGGGTCAGGTTACCTGGTGCAGTACGTCCAGCGTGACGGGGTAGAAGGGGTTCTCCACCACCACCCTCAGCACCGGGCTGGGCCCCATTCCTGGGACCTCCAGGCCGGCCATGGGGAGGACCCCTCCCTGGGAGGGGTGGACCCCCCCCTGGGAGGCCAGGACGGCCTGGAGTGCGGCCTGGGCTCTCTGGGGGGGAGGAGTTAGTGAGAGGACCGCTGGGACCAGAGGGAAGACAGACAGACACACAGACAGACAGACAGACAGACAGGTACCACTTGGTTGGGAGAGTTGTCAGTCTTGAGCTCCTTGTGGTTGGAGAACTGGACGTAGACGGGCTGGTGTCGGAGGACGGGCGTGACGGAGGCGTAGTAGGAGACCATGGTCTGGGCTGCCTCCTCCGAGCTCATCTCAATGAAGGCCTGCACACCGGCACGTTAGTTAACATTGTGTGTTAACCAGTGTTAACTAGTAGCTCATTGTTAATTAGTAGCTCATCGTTTACTAGTAATCCCGCCAGTTCTTTTTAAAACCAGCCGAAATTGAATGTACTCGCCCAATGCTCATTTTTCCAGCATAACGTGATTGAAAGTAGTAAAATTGGGCGTGAAAAATCGCCCAATATGGCAACCCTGCCTGAACGTCCTTGCGCTCCTCCCTCAGTGTAAATCAATGAGACCAACTGAAAACGAGGCGGACATGGAACTTAAACTGTGATTATGAAAAAAGTATAAAGGTAATCGAAATTCTGTTTTCAGATTATTGAAGATACAAGTGTCTTGATTTGTTAAACCTTTGAAAGAAGGTTAACGATAAAGAATTGACCAAGTTACGAAGTCTGTAAGAAGTAAGTGTCAGAGAATGGGCGGACGGTTCCGCCGTCCTCCCATTGACTTCCATTGTAAAAAATAGTATTTTAAAAGTAGAATATCTCAAAAAGTATAAAGTTTACAAACATGAAAAGTTATTGCCCAAATGTATGGACCTAGAGCTTTGTGACAGATGTTGAATGGAATCGATTGGTTCAGTAGTTTTGGCCACATTAATTGCACAAGTTTGGTCAGAAGAAGAATAATGGAAAAGGGATATCAAGATTGTGCATTCCTATGCACAATAACTAGTAGCTCATCATTTACTAGTAGCTAATGTTAACTAGTAGCTCATTGTTATTTAGTAGCTCAGTATTAACTAGTAGCTAAGTGTTAATTAGTATCTCATTGTTAACTGGTAGCTCAATGTTAACTAGTAGCTCATGTTTATTAGTAACTAATTATTTAACTAGTAGCTCATTGTTAGCTAGTAGCTCATGTTAACTAATAGCTCAGTGTTAACTAGTAGCTCAGTGTTAACTAGTAGCTCCTTAGTTAACTAGTAGCTAATTGTTAACTAGTAGCTCAGTGTTAATTAGTAGTTCATCGTTTACTAGTAGCTCAGTGTTAACTAGTAGTTCATCGTTTACTTGTAGCTCATGTTAACAAGTAGCTCAGTGTTAACTAGTAGCTCATCATTTACTAGTAGCTCATGTTAACTAGTAGCTCATTGTTAACTAGTAGCTCCGTAGTTAACTAGTAGCTCATTGTTAACCAGTAGTGTTGTGGTTCTGGTTACTAGTATATGAAGGCCTGCACACCAGTTAAGTTCAAGTTACTAGAATCTATTAGTTATTGTAGTAACTATTAGTTAGAATAGTAGTTAGAAGTGTACTAGTTATTAGTAAGAGTAGTAGTTAGTGGTGTAGTAGTTATTAGTTAGAGTAGTAATTAGTGGTGTAGTAGTTATTAGTTAGAGTAGTAGTTAGTAGTGTACTAGTTATTAGTATGACCTCTGGCTCCGTCACGTCCCCCGGCAGCTTCCTGACGTGGAGCACGCGGCTCAGAGACCCCGCCCCCGGGCCCGCAACGCCACCGCGCAGGTCCCCTTTGAACTTCTTACTGTCGCTGCCATTGGCTACCAGACGGGACAGGGGGCGGGGTTACCAAAGGCAGGGTGGAGGAGGAGGTGGAGGAAGAGGGGGTGGAGGAGGAGGAGAGGGTGGAGGAGGAGGAGAGGGTGGAGGAGGAGGAGAGGGGGGAGGAGGAGGAGGAGAGGGAGGAAGGTGCAGGGGGAGGTGCCTGTGTCTCACCTGGGGAGCTCATGATAAGAGGAGCTGGAGGAAGGCAGGAGAAAAGCTCTTCAGACCCTCTCTGGAAGACATGAGGACATGAGTGTTACCACAGCAACATGGAGAGGAGTTCCTCAGGTGTTTGGAGCAGTTAGGGTTAGGTTTAGGGTCTCCAGGGTCAGCACGGCTAGCTTCAACATTTGAGACTTTAGCCGAATGCGGCTAATCGTTGAATGAACAGTAGAGCATTGTTGTTCACACAGTGGCAAGGAACAGGCTAAAGGCTAGCAGGGAGGGGGGCTAGCAGGGAGGGGGGCTACTGGGAAGGGGGTTAGGGGGTGTCTTGGGGAGGGGTCGAGCGGGTTGGCGAGTGGAGAGGGGTGTTGGAGGAGGCTTGGGGAGGGGGGGACTAGCGGAGGACTAGCGGTAGCGTCAGGCTAACATACGTCCAGCAGGAGCTACAAAGGGCTGATTGTTCCTCTCAGGTGAGCAGCACACCTGGGCTCACCTTACCGATCAGGAGATCAATTATGGACGAGCAGCTCCCGTTACCACGGCTAGCACAGCCGTCGCCTAGCAACAGGCACACCCAGCCCCACGTTAGATGAATGTGACGTTGACCTTTAACCCGCTAGTACTAACTGGTGGTTTTCATGCAACAGAGTTCACTTTAGCGTGCTACAGTGCTCCCCTTTGCTACAATGCTCCCCTTTGCTACAATGCTCCCCTTAGCTGCAATGCTCCCTGAAGGGAGCTACGATGCTCCCCTTAGCTGCAATGCTCCCTAAAGGGAGCTACAATGCTCCCTTTAGCGTGCTAAAGTGCTCCCGTTAGCTACAGGGTTAGTGATCCAACCGGCTCCACGCTGTCACCAGACACCCTCATCCCGTCGCCATAGCAGCCGCCTCCCTCCCCCATCAGAGCCCATTCAGAGCTAACACTGAAACCTGAGATATGGACTACAGACAACAGTTCTGGACTACAACTCCCATATATAGATAGTTATATATATATATATATACTCAGAAATTTTATTGTGTAGGATAAACCCCTTGAGAGGAATCCTCTCGTTTTCGAGGGGGTCCTAATATAGATATATAGATAGTTATATATATATATATATATATATATATATTTCTATAACTATATATATATATATGTTTATTACATGGCTCTTCTCAATGCTGTGGAATGCTCCGTTCACTTGCACGTGCCTTCCCGACTTCCGGCGGTCAATTCTTTTTTGATAATTGACCGTTGCTAATGACCGCTGTCAAGGAAAGTGGATTTTTGGCCTCTGATTCACGTCTTTCGTATCACTCCACAAGTAGTCCGGTAACTTATTAACCCCAGTGTATTCGGTTGCTAAGCGATGTCAATGTCTTCAGCTAACTATTTCTCTGCGGAACAACCTCCGCTTCGTGTCCGTGTCCTGTTCGCCCTGTCGGGCGTATTTTCCTGATAATGACTGGTGTTCTATACATTATCCCTTACATATATAGTTCAATCCCAACGCACACTTAAACCGGTCTCACACACACACAGTGTTGTGTGACTGTTGTGTTTGATGCTTTAGTCTACAGTTCTAGAGCTGTGATGTTCGGCATCACCCTGCTGAACACACTCTGGAACTCTGTTTCCCAGAATGCCTGGCGTACGGGGAGGGGCCACACTAGGACCGCAGCAGTGGAGGCCCTGAAGGCTGGAATGTCTTGACGAGCATTCCTCAAAGCCAGCCCATAATTAGCCGTTCCTTAGCAACAGCTACAAGCAGGGGAGATGTGTAGGGAGAGCATTGTGTAGCACTGTGCATTAGCATGAGCATTAACATGGTACAAACTGGATTCCAAACCGTCTGTTCAAACAACCAGACCAGAGACACTGCTAACCAGAACATAACCACTATCTAACCCACCTCAGACCAACCAGAGCAGAACATAATCAGAACTATTAACTAACCCGCCTTAGACTAACAAGAACATAACCAGAACTGCTAACTAACCTACCTTAGACTAACCAGAATATAACCAGAACTAGTAACTAACCCACTTGAGACTAACCAGAACACAACGTGAACCACTTACTAACCCTCCTCAGACTAACATAACTAGAAGCACACTAAATATATTGTATTAGTAGTGTAGTATAGTATAATAGGAGTCTACCGTGGTACAAAATGTAATATGGTGTATAGTTATAGTATAGTAAAGTATAGTATAGATATAGTATAGTTATGGTGAAGTATAGTTTAGTTATAGTAGAGGTATAGTATAGTTATAGTGTAGTTACAGTATAGTATAGTTATAGTATAGTTACAGTATAGTTATAGTGTAGCAGTATAGTAGTTACAGTATAGTATAGTTAAAGTGTAGTTATAGTATAGTTATAGTATAGTTACAGTATAGTTATAGTGTAGTTATAGTATAGTTACAGTATAGTTATAGTGTAGTTATAGTATAATTACAATATAGTATAGTTATACTATAGTAACAGTATAGTTACACTATAGTTACAGTATAGTATAGTTACAGTATAGTAGTTATAGTATAGTTATAGTATAGTTACAGTATAGTATAGTTATAGTGTAGTTATGGTATAGTTACAGTATAGTTACAGTTTAGTATAGTATAGTAACAGTATAGTATAGTAAAGTGTGAGCCTACCTTGGTACCAGCTGTGATATCGAGGGGAAGGCCGCTGCAGACAGAGAACAGAGTTAGGAGAGCAGGAGGTGAACAGTGAAGACCTTCTAACTCTGATCTTCTAACCCGAACCTTCTTACCCTAACCCTAACACACTCACAGTGAAGACCTTCTAACCCTAACCTTCTAACCCTAACACAGTGAGGACCTTCTAACCAAAACCTTCTAACCCTAACCTTCTAACCCTAACACAGTGAAGACCACAGGGTGGAGAGGAACCTTCTAACCCGAACCTTCTGACCCTAACACAGTGAGGACCACAGGGTGGAGAGGAACCTTCTAACCCGAACCTTCTGACCCTAACACAGTGAGGACCACAGGGTGGAGAGGAACCTTCTAACCCTAACCTTCCAACCCTAACCTTCTAACCCTAACACAGTGAGGAACTTCTAACGCAAACCCTCTAACCCTCACCCTCTAACCCTAACCCTAACCTTCTAACCCTAACACAGTGAGGACCACAGGGTGGAGAGACCAGCCTTCATGTGGTCTTTTAGTGTCAATCCTTATCCTGAAGCTGAGTGACCACGTTCTCTCAGACAGACACAGAGCCACCCGTCACTAACCAGCTGACCCACCCGTCACTAACCAACCAGCAGACCCACCCGTCACTAACCAGCTGACCCACCTGTCACTAACCAACCAGCAGACCCACCCGTCACTAACCAGCTGACCCACCCGTCACTAACCAGCTGACCCACCCGTCACCTACCAGTAGGTCAGCCCCCTGAGGTCCGGAGGTTAGGGTTAGGGTCAGGGTTAGTTAGGGTTAACCCTAACTAACCCTGTTAGTTAGGGTTAACACAGTTAGGGTTAACCCTAACTAACCATAACCCTCACTCTGCAGGACTCAGGAGTTCAGATGAAGAGAAGCAGAGTTGGAATGCAGGAGGAGCTGGGATTAAACCAGTCAGCACGCACGCACGCACACACATGCACGCACGCACGCCCCCACGCACACACACACACAGACACAACCCCCCCCCCCCCCCCACACACACACACACACACACAACCCCAAATACACACCTGCAAACACCCCCCCCCCCCCCCCCACACACACACACACACACACACGCACACACACGCACACACACACACACGCACACACACACACACACACACAACCCCAAATACACACCTGCAAACACCCCCCCCCCCCACACACACACACACACACACACACACACGCACACACACACACACACACGCACACACACACGCACACACACACCCCCCCACACACGCAATCACACACACACACACACACACACACACACACACACCAACACACGCGCGCACGCACTCTCTCTCTCACACACACACACACACACACACACACACACACACACACACACACACACACACACGATCGTCCTAATAACCTCAATTTGTGGGAGCTGGGATTAAACCAGTAAACCTGTACTGGAATCCAGTCAGCAGGGGTGTGGTTAAGACATGCACTACACTAAACACTTCATTCACATCCACAACACACACACTAGGCCTACACAACCACACATAGACACACACACACACACCCGCACACACACCCGCACGGACCTAAAGAGCACGCACCCAACTGGCCCCCCAGCACTAGTCTACAGGGTTAGATGATCCGAGAAGGAGACTCACATCCAGAGAGAAGAGTCCTGCAGCAGGAAGAGGAAGAGAAGAGACCGGATCCACTCCCACCACTCTTATTACCACTGTTATTACCACTGTTATTACCACTCGTATCACTATTATAACTATCCCCTTGGTCCAGACGAACGCCCCTGCAGATACATTAGAGATACATTAGAGATACAGATGTTATAGCCCCGCTCTGTGTCGCTGCACTCACCCGTCCATTGCACAACACGGAACTGGGGAGCAACAGGTCCGACCAGATACTCTTATCCAGGCCCGGCCGTCATCTCGCGAGAGCTCCGACCAGATGCTCTTATCCAGGTCCCCGCCGTGCTCTCGCGAGAGCTCCTTTTTATCGATTCCGAGCCATCCTCTCGCGACAGCTCAGCGCCGCTAAGCCAAACTCAGGAGCGCACAAAATGGATGCGAGCTGACGGATACTTCCAATTGGAGGAGAATAGGACATGTGGGTTCAGGTGGGCGGTCAGGATATATATACAGTGGCGTTTCTACATGTAAAAAACAGGTGGGGCTAGGCTAATATTTTTTATTATTATTATTTTTTTAATAATTAATATTAATATATATATATATATATATATATATTTTTTTTTTTTTTAACTCCACATTAAATGCACGGATGTTTTTGCCAGCGGTTTGGCTAATGCCAAAATCCCTTGGATGGTGGGGACCAAGGCGTTTTACCTCTAATTCTTCCTCCAGACTAAGGGTCTCAAATCTGTGCTCCAACAGATGATCTACCTCAGGGTTTCTCAACGGGGGCGTTCATAGAACCTAGGGGGCGCTGTGAAACTTTGCTTGTGTAGCGGTCATTATTTTTTACTTTTTAAACTTTCATGGTTTTCAAATATTTTCGGTGCAAAAATAGGATAACTGAAATAAAAATCCTTTTAACCCCCTTTCTAACCCCTCTATCGTCTCATCTACTTTTTACTTTATGCTCAGTACTGTACAGTCATGATCGCCATAGTAACGCCGATAAACAAACCCACCTCATCGCAGCAGCGTGGTGCTTTCAGAAACTGTTTCGCCCTCCCCTGACTTCCACTGGTTGGTTTGCGGGACATGCAAAGCAAGCGGTGGATGGGGCATTACGCTAAGCAACATGAATCGCATCCATATTACACAGTAAGGCAACATAAGACGTGAATAAAGCTAACGCCGCTTAGCATGCTAATTGTAAACAATAGAACGTGCGCATTACATGTAGACCACTGCAACGTCGCTTATTACGTCTGCGAACCGATAAACACTTTCATAAAGTACGCACACCAACCGGCACATACGCATTTAACACTGATGTTACAGGCGCTTAACTTGTATAGTAACAAACTACTTTAATTACTATTTGAACTTAAACGTGCTACTCTCCAACTCAGAACGAAGCGGATAAAGGCTGCACATGCGCAGCGTTGCTAGGCAACGTCACGTAAACAAAGGGAGTCTTTCGTACACATATTGAACCCAAGTTCGCGGGTTAACAGTTCAATAATCAATAAAAATGTACACAAGCACTGTTACGTATTAAACGTCAATAGCTCAATAATAAAACCTTTTAATAAAATTCTGAATACGTGAGGTGAGGACTAGGTCACTCGAGTCATGACTCATCACGCGCGCCACACACATTACGCTGTAGTGGAACGAACCATATATGTCCATGGCGGTGCCGGTGGGGCTAGCCCCACCAGGAAGTAAAAGAATCTCCGTCCACTTCAACAGAGAAACACTCTGAGCATGCGCATTTCAAATTTTCAAGCCCAATACACATTACATTGGGCTGGTGGGGCTAGAGCCCCTCTTGCCCCACCGGATGAACTCAGCCGGAAGAAGCAAGCTAGGGTCGACTAAAAATGAACTAAAAGCGCCGAACTTATTATTTTACAGTACTTTCTGGGGAGATTTTTTTATTTTATATATATATATATATTATTTTTTTTATATA
Source organism: Micromesistius poutassou (assembly GCF_964030765.1). Lineage (NCBI taxonomy): Eukaryota > Metazoa > Chordata > Actinopteri > Gadiformes > Gadidae > Micromesistius > Micromesistius poutassou. The sequence continues at coordinate 9,426,357 of NC_140279.1, forward strand.
ATATATTTATTATATATATATATATATATATTTTTTTTTTTTTTTTCTTGTGAGAGTAGGTGGGGCCGAGCCCCACCTGCCCCTAATGACCAGTCGCCACTGTATATATATATATATATATATAGAGAGAGAGAGAGAGAGAGAGAGATTATACCCTACAGTCGTCTATGGCGGAATGATTTCACACACACACACACACACGTGGAGCAGACAGCTGTTGTTGACGGGGGGGATATCGTGTAGCAACGAGATAAATAGTGAATGAAGCATCTGAGGAGAGGAGGCTCAGGTGGCCCGCGTGACTGCTGTCCTATGGAGACACCTTCAGGCTGACTCCACCCTAGAGACACCTTCAGGCTGACTCCACCCTAGACACATTCAGATGGATTCCACCCTAAAGACACCTTCAGGTGGACTCCACCCTAGAGCCACACCACCCTAAAGACACCACCCCAGAGACACCATAGGGACACCATCCTAAAGACACCACCCTAGAGACACCACCCCAGAGACACCTTCAGGTGGGACACCACCCTCACCTCTCCGTCCAGCAGTTCTCCACCAAAATGATGGAGAAACCAAGTCAAGGTGGAGCAAAGTGTCCAAACCCCAGCTTCTCCTTGTAGCAGACCCCATGGTAGAGGACACTCTACTTTTTATATATAATAATTATAAATAATAATTCATAGCAGATGAATAGTCTATCAACTCAGGTGTCAGACCTCGGTCAATATGAACTAAATCCTTCATTAATGATTCAGTTCCGGTTTAAGTTGTAATGTATACAGTGGATGGACAGAAGTGATAGAAACAGAAGTAGCGGCTTGTGTCTTGGACATCTACCAGAGAGCATCGTCACAACAGAAGAATGACTAGGAGATAAGACAATAACACGATCTGGTGAAGCCACGACGGTCTGTGATGGGTGAGGGGCAACAGCGACCCCCTGTGGTTCAATGTTACCACTGCTGGTATCTACTGCTGGTATCTACTGCTGGTGCCTACTACTGGTATCTACTGCTGGTACCTACTGCCAGGCCTACTGCTGGTGCATACTGCTGGTATCTACTGCTGGTACCTACTACCTATATGGTACCTACTGCCAGGCCTACTGCTGGTATCTACTGATGGTACCTACTGCCAGGCCTACTGATGGTACCTACCGCTGGTACCTACAGACCTACTGCTGGTACCTACTGCTGGTACCTAGTACCTACTTCTGGTACCTACTGACAGCCCTACTGCTGGTACCTACTACTGATACCTACTGTTGATACCTACTGACAGACCTATTGCTGGTACCTGCTGGAACATACTGTCATATCTACTGCTGGTACCTACTGACGGCCTACTGCTGGTACCTACTGATGGCCTACTGCTGGTACCTACTGACAGCCCTACTGCTGGTACCTACTGACAGCCCTACTGCTGGTACCTACTGCTGGTACTTACTGATGGTACCTACTGAAAGCCCTAGTGCTGGTATATACTGCTGGTACCTACTGACAAATGATATAAATTAAAAATAAATCTAAATAGGAAACATGAATACTCGTGCAGTCCTTTCTGAATTACTCCAATGCACCACAACAAATATGTAACAGGTTTCCTAGACTAAACTAATTACTAGCTAACTTATTAACACATTAGCGGGGAGACACATTATTTTATTTTATTGTGATTAAAATGATCACCAAGTCACTTTCCTTGTATGTGAAAATATATAATATAAAAAAATATATAATATATAATAATATATATTATTTTTAAAATGACAATTAAATCATTTAGATTCTGGTACAACAGAAAGCTTAAGCTGTCCGTCAGTTTGGAATCCACCAATCACAATGGAGAAACGGAAAGGAGGCGGGATCGGAAGGTGACCTCAACGACCGGAAGCAGCTCCCGCCGCTAGCGACGCATCGTGTTTGAACGCAAGGTAAGGCACCATTTCCCCGCGGTTTCTTACGATTTCACGTACGTTATATCGCCGAAGTTTTGCCTCTAGGTCGCAGCACGTAGTTTAAAGATAGTATTCGGAGGTTAACGGAAGCTTTTATAGCCGAACAAAACCTAGCGCGAGCGGAGGTGTAGCTTAGCCGCATGCGGTCCGCATGCGCAGTAAGCAGCTCGTTGCTTTATTTCGTTATTTTAACGTTTTTCGTCATCGGACTGGTTAAGACTAGTTTTATACCCGGGAAACTGCCCGAAAAACGAGTTATTCTTTGGTACGTACGTCTTTGAGTACGTTATTTATAACCTCGAAACCACTGCGCTGGGTTGCCATTGTGTGCTAGTGAAGCTAGGCTAACGAAGCTAGGCTAGTGACGTGTGTGTGTGTGTGTGTGTGTGTGTGTGTGTGTGTGTGTGTGTGTGTGTGTGTGTGTGTGTGTGTGTGTGTGTGTGTGTGTGTGTGTGTGTGTGTGTGTGTGTGTGTGTGTGTGTGTGTGTGTGTGTGCGCGCGCTTAAATACGTATATATTTTTCACTGGTGCTATTTATATTATATATCATAGTTCTATATTTCTGTGTTTCTTCCTCCAGATTAAAACAGAAATCATTGATCATCACCATGGCTGTCAGACGGGGACACATCCGATACCTGAAGGTATGTCTGGGGGGCGGGTTAGTAGTCCTGTCTGGGGGGGGGGTAGTAGTCTGGAGGCGTTAGTAGTGGTGTTTGGCTCAGCAGTGGGGTTAGTAGTGGTGTTTAGCTATGCAGTGGGGTGATTAGTGGTGTTTGGCTCAGCAGTGGGCTTAGTGGTGGTGTTTAGCTCTGCAGTGGGCTTAGTAGTGGTGTTTAGCTATGCAGTGGGGTGAGTAGTGGTGTTAAGCTATGCAGTGGGGTTAAGCTCTGCAGTGGGCTTAGTAGTGGTGTTAACCTCTGCAAGAGATCAATGTTTTGACCCCGTGGTTACTTAAATCCGTCTGCTCATTATATACTAGGGTGGTTTTTACTCCACTGATTATTCAGAGGTGTCTGTGATTATTCAGAGATTGTGTGTGCATCTGATTATTCAGAGATTGGTTGTGTGTGATTACTCAGAGGTTGTGTGTGATTTTCAAAGGTTTTGTGTGATAATTCAGCAGTGTGTGACCGCCTGTGTGTCCCCTCAGGTCTGTGAGGTGCAGTCTTCACAGAACGACAGCCAACACAACAAAGCAGCCAGCATGAAGGTACGGTGGACCCCTTAAGACTCCTCAATTCAACATTTACATTTAGGGCATTTAGCAGACGCTTTTATCCAAGGTGACTTACAATAAGCACATTTGTCACAAGAAGTGAAACAATATATCGCCGTCGGTACAGTAAAGACGTTCATAGAACCAAGTGCAAGTACTAACAATCACCAGGCTAACCCCATTCCCCGTATACAGCAGTGATTAGGGATGTCACGATACCAGAAATTTAGTAGTCGATACCAATACCAGTGAAATTCCATGATTCTCGATACCCAATTCGATACCACAGTCAAAAACAAAACAATAAATCCCATGTACTTTATTTATTAAAAACATTTAAATACATAAATTTAATTACAAAAAACAGTGGCACTGGCATGTAAACCTTCAAGTAATGAATAAAAATAAACCACTATTAACATTACAAAAAAAGAACAGTGGCATGTAGCGTTCAAGTAATAATAATAATTTAAAAAAATACGCGCTGAAAGCAGGCAGTCATGCAGCTATGCGGCTCGCGTTTACACTTGCGTGCATGGCGGGGTTTAAAACATAACTTCCAGCCTAATATTAAGTAATATAACGCAGGTGCGCAAGGGAGCCACAGGAGACGCCAACATTGTTTTCAACCGCTCGGTACCGCGGCGTATTAATTACCAAGTTTTGAAAGTATTTGAAGCGAATAAGCAACTCTGTTTTTGATGTTTATTTGGTTTTTAAAAAATAGTATTGGATGCATGCATCGGCTTTGAGTTGGTTTGTTTACTTGCATACGCGAAATTGCATACGCTCGCAACACACACACGCACGCACACATTCACCGCCGCATCCACTACAACCAGCCGATCTTCAATCAAAACAACATCAAGAAAGTGATGCCGAACGCAGTCGTACCATGTGTGTTTAGAAGCGCAACATTGATACGGGTCCCGTCTGAAACAGTCGCGCAGCGTAGCGTTCCAAACGCAAAGTACTTCCAGGCACGACTCTTGCTATTCTTTTTATCGTCGAGGCGGAGCCGTCGCACTCGCTGCAGTTGCCGTCTTCCATGTTCCCGTGTAGGTGTATATGCTGCCCACGTGACGTCCGGAGGAATTGCATCTTCGGTACCTACGGTACTAAGAAAAACGAGTACTGTCAACGTTTTTTTAATTTTGGTATCGACTTGGTACCGAAGTATCGGTTCTTGTAACATCCCTAGCAGTGATAGCTAGCTACAGATGCTACACAACTAAGTACATGCTACACAACATGCATACACAACACAACATGGGGGACCCCGTAAGACTCCCTCAATTCAACATGGGGTCTCCTTCAGATTCCCTCAATTCAACATGGGGGACCCCTTAAAGTGCAATTCCAGCGAAAATGGAACCCAGGGTCTTTTTTTTGGCCTGTACACACATCAAATAAGCCCTCCAGACCCTTTTTTCGTTGATAATCGAGTATGAGTTTAACCGGTGCAATGTTTGGATTTTCCAAGTCTGTGCTTTACCTGTAGGTCATGTTTCCAGGAAGTACACACAAGTCGATTACCAGCTACCGTAACAAATATAATAGAGACGCAAACAAATTTAAAAGTATCAAGAGGGGAGATTGTTAGGAAATTTGTTGGCGCCTCTATTATATTAGTTACGATAGCCGGTAATCGACTTCCTGGAAACATGGACCTATGGGTAAGGCACAGACTTGGTCTTTTTGAATAAATTCCCGCTACGCTAACTAAGTTGTTGATGCTTTGTTTTATGTGTAGGGACCCTAATCATACTACTGCAGAGGTTTGGTGCTTTTTTGAGCTATATTAGTGGTTAAAAAAATTCAGATTTGGAAGCGTTCCGCAGTGCCCCTAGCCAATAAGATGGAAGCCAAACATTGCAGCGGTTAAACTCTTCTACTTGATTATCAACAAAAAAAGGGTCTGGAGGGCTTATTTGATGTGTGTAAATGCAAAAAAAAAGGACCCTTGGTTAAATTTTTCGCCGGAATTACACTTTAAGACCCCTAAATTCAACACGTGACCCCTTAAGACCCCTCAATTCAACATTAAGGTCCTCTGCACATCTTACTGTGTGTGTGTTCAGGTGGCTCAGCAGGAGTCGTACGATAACGGCTACGAGGAGCTCATGTCGGACGAGGCAAAGGACGCCAAGACCAACCTGATTGTGAACTACCTGCCCCAGAACATGAGCCAGGAGGAGCTGCACTCGCTGTTCAGCTCCATAGGAGACGTGGAGTCGGCCAAGCTCATCAAGGACAAGGTGGCAGGTAAAGAGCGCTCGCTACGGGGGAGCTAGGCTACAGGGGAGCTAGGCTACAGGCAAGTAACGTCCAGGAGAACGCAGCGCTGCACAGCGTAGAGTGCTAGCTGCAGGGGAGCTATGCTAGCTGAAGGGGAGCTATGCTAGCTACAGGGGAGCTAGGCATGGTACAGGGGAGCTAGGCTGGGGCTCTAGGTTGGTTAGGAATTGCTCAATGTTTGGACATTTACTGTAGGTTAGCTTGGTGTAGCTATGTGGACTGCAGCTCTAGGTTAGTTAAACATATCTCTATGTAGGGTCTGTAGCTCTATGTTAGCTGTGAATAGCTAATGTTGGGACTGTAGATCTAGGTTAGCTAAGGATAGGTCTATGTTGGCATTGTACCTCTGTTAGCTTGAGGTCACTCTAGGGTTGTTGGCTACAAGGTTAGCTTAGTTAGCTAGAGGGTTAGCTCTGTTGGCTAGAAGTAGCTCTATGGTTGGCGTATGGAAATGAGCAGTTTGATTGGTTGCAGGATTTCAGTCTATGTACTTTTTATAGTTTTCCTGTCTTGGAAGAAAACCCCATTCCGTCTGAATCGTGATATTCGCTTATATCACTCAAGTACTACCACTGAGAGATATTACTACTATACAGCTTATACTAGCATACAGCTGGTACTACCATACTGCTTGTACTACTACCGTCTGCATGACCTGTACTCCGCTGGGTTAAGGGACTGAACACCTCATGTTAGCGGTGCTTAGTCTGGTGTTTGGGTGCTAACCAGTGAATCCAATGTCCTCTGTACTCTTTGTTACCTGTTGCCACGGCGATGTCCGGCTTGTAGCAGTGCTGCTACACAGATGCTAGTAGTACCGGCAGTATTCTTTAACGTTTTGTCTTGTCCGCACCATTGTCAAAAGAGAAAGTGTTTTATTTTCATTTGGAACAATTGGACCAATTCGTTTTCTGTGTTTTTACTGTTCCAGATGTCTTCAGCATTCCTTTTTGTTTATTTATTTCGGTGTGTTTTTAAACCAACATACGGCCAGAAAATGTAATTTTGTTTTTTCTCCACTGTATTTTATTTAAGTTTTATTGTTAAGAGTCCGCAGCCAATCACAGGAGGAGGGGGGGTGTAGCGTAGAGCCCGCCTCCTGTGACCTGGACCAATGGTGTGTGCATGTAGTGTCACTGAGCGTCGCTCCAGCTGTTTGTTGTTTTGTTTTTTTGTTTTCCTCTAGGCCACAGTTTAGGCTACGGCTTTGTTAACTTTGTTAACCCTAGTGATGCAGAGAGGGCTATCAGTACCCTGAATGGCCTGAGGCTTCAGTCTAAAACTATCAAGGTAATGTCTTCTACTTTGTCTTCTGGTTAAGAGGTTGTGGATGTGAAGCCCGCTCACCAGCCCTCCGGCCGCCAGGGGGCAGCGACGACACCACCGCCTCTGCTCGGTTACTTTACTACGCGGATGTTTCTTTAAACCTTGTTTTACAACAACCGCCTGTTCACCTGTTTGATTTGATTTAATGGAAATATTGATTTGGGAAATACCTCTGAATTATTATGGGTAATGTAGATAAACTGCACAAATATTTTTTTACTCAATCTTGTCACCCTCTTTTTGACTGTATTTTTATTTATTTCCAGTGTTTTCTGGTAGTACAATTTGTTTATGTGGGCGGTGAGTTTGCTGTGGAGGTCGACTAACGACCGCTCTCCCCTGCAGGTGTCGTTTGCACGGCCCAGCTCTGACAGCATTAAAGATGCTAACTTGTACATTAGCGGGCTGCCCAAGACGTTGAGCCAGCAGGAGCTGGAGGACATGTTCACACGCTACGGACGCATCATCAACTCCCGGGTCCTGGTGGACCAGGCCTCAGGTACACACCCTACCTGTATGTACAAGCCCCGCCATGCACCTAATACACGCACCTGATACACCTGTACACACACCTGTACACACACCTGTACACGCACCTGATAGACCTGGACACGCACCTGATGCACCTGGACACGCCACTTGTAGACACCTGTAGGGACATGCCACTTGTAGACACCTGTGGGACACGCCACTTGTAGACACCTGTAGGGACATGCCACTTGTAGACACCTGTAGGGACACGCCACTTGTAGACACCTGTAGGGACATGCATGTGAATACACCTGCGGACAACCTACCTGCAGTGTTTCCCACAGACCAGGTAGCAATGTGTGGCGCGATTACGGGCTGGGGGAGTTGTTGACGGGGGGGGGGGGGGGGGTCTCGTTTTTCGCCCGTGCGTAAAACCGCCACTGCTTATAATGCTTACATTATAACTGCAGGTGGAATTGTTGACGGGGGGGCGATTATGGGCTGGCCGATTAGTTGACGGGGGGCGCAATTACGGGCTGGTGGAGTTAAACTTAAATAAATCACTTTAAGATAAAAATAAATAAGGAAAGCGGAATCAATTTGTGGCGCTCGTTGTTGAATCTGTGGCGCTGCGCCACACATTGGTCTATGTATGGGAAACACTGACCTGTGTATACACTTACCTGGACACGCCCTACCTGCATGTACAAAACCTCTGCTCATCTGTACACAAACCTGTTAATATTGCTGTACACACCCCACAGATGTTTGAATGTTTAATGCTTTATTAACTTTTCCTGACACCTATGAGATATTTGTCTCATAAATATTAAGTCAATAGGAATTAACTTGTGTCTTTACATACCGAGTGTTTATACCTCCGTGAGTTAGATACCTTAAATACATTGGCTGGCTCCTCTTTTACAAAGATTTGGTGAAAATTGTATTCACAAGAGCACTGTGATGGTGATCTAGTATTCACCATAGCACTGTAATAGTGATCTAGTTTTCACCAGAGAACTGTGATGGTGATCTAGTGTTCACCAGAGCACTGTAATAGTGATATTGTGTTCACCAGAGCACTGATAGTGATGTTGTGTTAACCAGAGCATTGAGTGATGTCGTGTTCACCAGAGCACTGTGGTAGTGATGTAGTGTTTACCAGAGCACTGTGATAGTGATGTAGTGTTTACCAGAGCACTGTGATAGTGATGTAGTGTTCACCAGACAGGTGCTCCGTGTGGTTGATGAAGCCCCTCCCCCTCTGTGCTGTAGGCGTGTCCAGAGGCGTGGCCTTCATCCGGTTCGACAAGCGGTCGGAGGCAGAGGACGCCATCAAAGACCTCAACGGCCATGTTCCACCGGGCTCCTCAGAGCCAATCACGGTCAAGTTTGCCGCCAACCCCAACCAGATCAAGAAGTGCCAGCTGCTGTCGCAGCTCTACCAGAACCAGTCCCGCCGCTTCGGGGGCCCGGTCCACCACCAGGCCCAGCGCTTCAGGTAGGTCCCACTACAGCCAGTACCCCCTCCCAGTACACCCACCAGGCCCAGCGCTGCAGGTAGGTCCCACTGCACCCAGTATCACTAACCCAGTACCCCCACCCAGTAGCCCAACCAGGCCAAGCATTCCAGGTAGAACCCACTAAACCTCCACCCAGTCCCCTAACCAGTTCCCTCTGCCCCTCCTCCTCAGGTTCTCCCCGATGGGCGTGGACCACATGGCGGGTGTGGGCGGGGTGGGGGGCGTGGCGGGGAACTGCCCTGGCGGCTGGTGCATCTTCATCTACAACCTTGGGCAGGACGCGGACGAGGGCATCCTGTGGCAGCTGTTTGGGCCGTTCGGCGCCGTCACCAACGTCAAGGTGATCCGCGACTTCAACACCAACAAGTGCAAGGGCTTCGGCTTCGTCACCATGCTGAACTACGAGGAGGCGGCCATGGCCGTCAGCAGCCTGGACGGCTACCGCATGGGGGACAAGACGCTGCAGGTGTCCTTCAAGACCAGCAAGGGCCACACCAAGTAGACCAGCCCTGTCCCCCTGTCCCCCTGTCCTGTCCACCTGTCCTGTCGGGACGCGCTGTACAGACGCTTTGAGTTCTTTAGTTGTTCCTCGGTTTGCTTTTATCGATGCCCTTTTCTATTTGTTTGACGGACCGAGCTGAGAGTTGTGGTTCCACGCTGAGAGAGTTGTGGTTCCACGCTGAGAGAGTTGTGGTTCCACGCTGAGAGTTGTGGTTCCTCTTGTCTATATGGGGTCCCCCCCCCATATACACACACACGCACACATCAATAAACCGTTTTGACTGAAGTCGTGTTTCCTTCTCTTCTGCCTCGTCTTTATTATACTAATAACAAAACAATGGGGATATTGATATGCAAACTAAAGTGTGCTGTACACTGCCAGAAGGGGGCGCACATAAGCCTTCATCCAGGCATGCAAACTAGTCACATTTCGCGAAATTCGCTGTTTTTTAATAATAGTTAATTGAATTTATATAGCGCTTTTCTAGACACTCAAAGCGCTTTACAGTGAAGGGGGGACCTCACTAACCACCAATGTGTAGCACCCACTTGGGTGGGTTTTAAACAAACTTGGCCACTTGTGTGATTCGTAGAGATCCATTGAGAACACATTGGGAGTGCGGGGGAGGGGGAGGTCTACAGTCTGACGAAAACGAGACGATAACTAAATAAAAATCAATTTAGGATGACAAAAACTACGACGAAATCTTTTGACACTTTCGTTAACGAATAAAAACGAGACAAATTTAAGCGGGACGATTGGGGAAGCGATCTAATCAGAACCAAGCTCTTTATGTGGGGAAGTAGGCCTACTGATCGTCCCGCCCGGCAGGTCAACTAGCAGGCGCTTGCTGCGTCGCAAGCAAGTGTCCCTTTGTAAACAGTTTGGCGCAACAATCACCGGTTAAAACACAACCAACTTGAAGTCATTGGCAGACGAGTCATCCCGAAATTCACGCAAAGATAAGCATACTTAAACAGTTTTTTCTTTCAAGCTAATGTTATGTGTGTTTTCGCTAAAATTGGAATACAATACAAGCTGAAAGAAACCACCGCTGTCCTGTAACGGTACCGGAGTTCTGTGCTGTCGACACCACAGCGGGGCACAGAAACACAGGATTCACTGTGGTTTCTGTGACATGTCACATGAGAAACACTAAAAATGAATACTAATGTTTTATAAAGAAAGTTATCTTAGTGGGAAAGCCACGCAACAGATTACGGTTACATACAGCAATGTTCTTATGACGGGAGAAAGGAGCAGAAATATAGTAGAGAGACAACTTGGAGCTGTGTGTGCACGTATGTTCGAGTGAGAGACAGGAGTGGATGAGCGACAGAAAAATCGGACCTCCCTCCATTCTACCTCACAGGTACAGAAGGCCTCCGAGGATGGGCCACTGAGTGCAAATAAAGCTAGTGCATCCCAGAACAACAAAAGACCAAGGAGGACGCCAGAGCAAAATGCATTGTACACACAGGATTAGCAGTCCCAATGATTGAAGATGAGGACTTTGTTTTAATGATTAATACAGTTGATAGGAGGCTGACTGTTCCCCAGAAAACTAGTAATAAAAAAAAAAAATATTTTTTTATAATTATATAAAAAAAAAGTTATGAAAAAAAATCATTAAAAAAATTATATGAAGAAAAACTTGTCAATAAAAAAATTTTGACCTGCGCGCAGGTCCCAAAAAAAATATGCGCGTAGGTCCGAAAAAAAATATGCTCACGCAGGTCCAAAAATAAATATGCGCGCAAGTCCAAAAAATATATATATATTTTTATAATTTTTTTAATACATTTTTAAAATTTTTATTTTCTTATATAATTTTTTTAAAATAATTTTTTAATACATTTTTTTTAATTTTATTTTCTTATATCATTTTTTTTAATTAAATTAAAAAAAATTAAATTAAACTCCCCGGAGTATAACCCTGGAACCCCCTAGTGAGTCTGTGTTTTCCTCGGCTCACGCATCATTCTCACCTTTTTCACCCCAAACCAGTTTGCATGCCTGTTCATCACTTATAGTGTGTGTGTTTTCGTCGGTCCAATGGTTGTGTCTTGAGGCGTGGTGCTTCCCCTGGTGGAGAACGGCTCCCAGTACACTTTGTTTAGACCAAAATAACGTTATTGATGTCAATGGCCCAAAACCAGTTGGAAAAGACAATCCTGGCCGAGGATAATAAAGAAAATAAAATATAAAGCGGTCTCTCAATGTGTTATCAGAGCACAGGCGGCCTCGGTCGCCACGGAGAGACACGGACACACACAAACACAGCTGCCGGGTAACACCCCAGCTGTCGTCATGGGTACTACCAGACTCTCCGAGGGGGGGCTGACAGCTGCTACCTCAGCAGGGGTTCAATATATGGGGGAGGGGAGGTCTGTCTGAAACCAGGCTATTGTTGTATGTGAGGGTGGACATGTGTCCATTTATATGTATAGATTTATCCTTACATATATATATAGATGTATCCTTGTATGTATATGTATATGATTATATATATAAATATATGTGGTCTGCAGAGGTGAGCTACATTAGCTCTACCTGGAGATATGTGACGATCAATTAGAGAGCAGGACAGGAGGAGAGACAGACAGAGGAAACTGGATGACCCTGGTCTTGGAATGTGAAGAGAGCCACACCCCCCCCTCCAACACACATACCACAGACACGAAACACGAAACACACCCCTCCCCCTAACTCCCACCGACACTCCCTCACACCCACACCCCCTTCCCCACTGTCACACCCCACCCCTCCCCCATCCGCCAGAGGTCCAGACTCCCCCTCCTGTCTGCCTCTGAGCAGAGAGCTGCACGCTGAGGGAGGGGTGGGGGAGGCAGAGTGGGAGTCATGTGACCCTGACTCCTCCCCCTGGGATTCCTGAGGGGGGAGGATGATGTTGCTTTAACTGGTCTCTCAACTGCTATAGTACTAGTATAATACACAGTACAGCTATAGTACTAGTATAATACACACAGTACTTCTATAGTACTAGTATAATACACACAGTATTACTATAGTACTAGTATAACACACAGTACAGCTATAGTACTAGTATAATACACAGTACTGCTATAGTACTAGTATAATACACACAGTACAGGTATAGTACTAGTATAATACACACAGTACAGGTATAGTACTAGTATAATACACATAGTACTGCTATAGTATTAGTATATTACACAGTGCTGCTATAGTACTAGTATATTACACAGTGCTGCTATAGTACTAGTATATTACACAGTGCTGCTATAGTACTAGTATAATACACAGTACTGCTATAGTACTAGTATAATACACAGTACTGCTATAGTATTAGTATATTACACAGTACAGCTATAGTACTAGTATAATACACAGTACTGCTATAATACTAGTATAATACACACAGTACTGCTATATTATTAGTACAATACACACAGTACGCTATAGTACTAGTATAATACACAGTACTGCTATAGTACTAGTATAATACACACAGCACAACTATAGTACTAGTATAATACACAGTAGGCCTACTGCTATAGTACTAGTTGAACACCCACAGTACTGCTATAGTTCACGGCGGCCCACTGGGGCCCTGGGGGGCGGGGCATCAGTAGAGGAGCAGAGTAGAGAACCAGAGCACAATGTTAGAATAAATACTTTATTATTATTGTTTACATCACGTGCTTTGCACCAAAGCGCGTCACGATGACGTCGGGCGTCATATATACACGACAACGTCAGAGCGGTCTGAACCCAAACAAAGAGCGGTCATCCACGTCAACAAATGACGTCACCGTACCACCACACGGCATTCCGTCCCGGTGCAACGGACGACCCCCCGGGACCACCGGAACCCAGCTCCGGTACCGGGGGCTTCTCCCGGGACCGCCTCACGGCGGCTCGCGGCGGCCACGTGGTCTCCGAACACTTCCGTGTTCCTCGGACCTGTTCCGGTCTGTCCTGTAGACCTGCCGGTCCGCGAGACTCGAACCAAACCCCCCTCGGGCGGGGCGGGACGAGGGTCTAGAAGGCCGCTATGGCGGGAGACCAGGGCGGCGCCATGCTGCGCAGCCGCGGCTCGCGGCGCACCTTCTCCTCTCCCGCCTCGTCGCGAGCCGCCGCGTCCTTACTCAGCAGACCGGAGAAGCTCGAGCCGAACACGGATATCAGCCCGGTGACGGCCCCCTCGGTCCCGGGGCCCTCGGAGATTAGCCCGGTGACGGCCCCCTCCGTCCCGGGGCCCTCGGAGATTAGCCCGGTGACGGCCCCCTCGGTCCCGGGGCCCTCGGAGATTAGTCCGGTGACGGTCCCCTCGGTCCCAGGGCCCTCGCCCTCCTCCCCCGTGGCCCCCGGCGGGCAGGCCGCGGAGGCGCGGCGGGTCCTCTTAGCGGGTCCGTCCGAGGCCTCGGCGCTCCGCCTCTTTCGCGCGGGGGGGCTGCAGGCCTCTTTCACCTCAGTCTCCTGCGCGAGAGAAAACCCGTCCAGCGCGAGCAAAGCGCGCGTCGCCTCGAGGTCCTCGCTCGGGGGGTCCTCCTCCTCCCCCGCTGCTCCGGTCTGCGGGGTCTCCAGTGGAACCGGGTCCGGTTGGTGGTCTCCCGGGTCCGGGTCCCCGTAGCCCCCCGCCGCCTCCGCGCGCGCCCACTCGTAGTACTCGCTGAGGTAGACGTGGCGCGCGGAGCGCAGCACGAGGGACACGAGCAGGTTCCGGTGCAGCTTGACGCCGCCCCGCTGCACGCGCGAAGTGTAGATCTTCCCGAGCGAGAGGCTCATGACGCGGTGCGCCTCCACCCTATACTCCATCGGACCCGGACCCAGGAGTCTTTGTTTCCGTACTTCCGGTCGGTAGGGCTCGTACGGTCCGTGTTGTGGTCGGTAATGAGGGAGGGACTATCTGTCCGTTAATAGTCCGGATGTACCGAGGCCGTTGGTGTGGTCGTTGTTGTTGTTCCGTCTACGGCGGCTGGAGTGAGGACGCTTCTATTTATAACGCTGCTATATAGTGACACGTGGGAGCTCCGACAGCCAATAGGAAGCCGAGCCCAGCTTGAAATCCACCCCGCCATTTCCAGGCCGGCCAATGGGAGCACCCCTGAGGGACACGTGCCTCACTATTTAAATACAGACACAGCTATAGTAAGATAGGAGATAGTATGAATGGTAGTAAGATATAGTAAGATAGGATATAGTATGAATGGTAGTAAGATACAGTATGATAGTATATAATATGAATGGTAGTAAGATACAGTAAGATAGGATATAGTATGAATGGTATTAAGATATGATAGAGTATGAATCATAGTAAGATATAGTAAGATAGGATATAGTATGAATGGAAGTAAGATGTAAGATAGGATATAGTATGAATGGTAGTAAGATAGAATGATAGATAGGAACCTCAGGAAAGTGCACTTCCAGCAGCAGCAAACACCACGTTACAAATATAATAAGTTAATAATAATACGTATAAATGTGCAAAATAACCAAATGCAAAAAATATATATGCAGGAAACAAATAATATACAAGAAGAGTACTATACGAGCCAATATGTCCATGAGGGAGTGCTTAAATGGTGTATCAACAGCCGAGTGGTGTTTGATGCAGTGTAGTGTAGTGGGCACTGGGTCAGGCCTGGGGCTCCTCCCACATCTGCCCCCCTCCCAGTGAGGTGCTGTAGAGTCTAATGGCTCAGGGGACAGAGGAGTCTCCAGTCTGTGTTGCCCTGGGGAGGAGCATCCTGTGGCTGAACCAGCTCCTCTGGTGGCGGGTGACAGTGAGAGACTGAGCCGTTTGCTGGATGTTGTCCTCTCCGTCACCACAGAGCCAGCCCGCCTCATTGGCCTGGTCCAGCCTTGATGAGACCTTTTAGATATGCTGCCCCCCCCCCCCCCTCCCCCAGCACACCACAGCTATATATATATATATATATATATATTGTATAGAAGATATAGTGTGAATAGTAGTAAGATATAGTATGATTGATGTCAGATATAGTATGATCAATGTCAGATATAGTATGTATGAATTCAGTGTCTACATGTCTCACTCTCTGTTCAGCTGTATCACAATGTACACCATTTGCAGTTCACAATAAAACATAATTTCGTCATCTTAGTTATGATCTAATATTATTAATGTATGAAATACACACCTGTATTCATTAAGCACGTCCCCTTTAAGGGACACACGTGTCTTATGATGCGTGTCCCCTTTAAGGGAATGCCTGTCTTTATAATGCACATCCCCTTTAAGGGAACGCCCTATGGGATTCGGGTATGACGTCATATGACGGCAGCGGGAGTCACCACACGAAACACACCATGATGGTGTGTTCCAGATGCCTCTCCCAGCTTTCTTGCGGCATTTCTCGGTGGCACGCCCCCTTTTGGTCGTTCCCCCTCGGAATTCTGACAGTATACCGAGCTCAGTGATGACCTCTCAACAAAAATGGCTGCACCCGTGAAGAGATTTATTTTCTTTGTATTTGTACCACGTTGGTCATTTTAATGTACATTTTAAATGCTCTTACACACTTGATTACATTGCTACTTTATTCCGGTCACCATTGTATGCATTGCACGGTCTTGCTGTGCGTGCAATACAATGAAAAGTTGTGTTGTCCGTTTTCGAGCTGGTTTGCTAAAGAGGCTAATGTAGCTAACAATAACAATGACTAGCATATGACATGACACGATCACAAAGACGAACGGGAGTGCTACGAGACATGAAAGGCTCGGAAGGCTGCTGTCCGAGGTATCTGGAACACACCATCATCACCATGGGAACCATTCAGTAAAATCCCGCCTCGAATACTCTTCATAGTGAATCAATGTTTGAATAAAAGCTAAATGTTGAAAAGGAGAACAAATATAATATACATATCTTGTATGTATATATATATATATATATATATATATATATCAACGTAAGTGTTTGTGTGTCATCTCATCTCGCACTGTCGTCGCTGCGATAGATACCCGAGCCGGAAGTGTTGGAGTGACGCAGCGCCAGATTTCCGGTTTCCACATGTAAACAACACCTCGCCTGGTCTCCTCTTCTCTTCCTCAACATGTCCATGGAGGATCCGTTTTTCGTGGTCAAAGGGTAAGAAAGCTCTACTGCGGACATGTCGTCTAGGACAGGAAGTCGTTTTAATACAATCTGACCCGCGGCGCCGCTAGCCCCGAAGCTAAGCTAACAAGCTACATGCTACAGAACAATGAGGATTAAATGACGAGTCGGTTTCCGGGTTGGTCTGAGCCAATCAGCACTAAGCGTGACATCAGATAATTGATTAATTGATTACAATGCTTAACATAATATACAGATATGATTTATGACTGCGTAATCCCCTCTTATAACGGGGTGAGGAGCTTGACAGCTGTTGTGACAGTTGGAGGGGGGTGACAGCGTGTTGTGACAGGGTGAGGGTGACAGTGTGTTGTGACGGGGTGAGGGTGACCGTGTGTTGTGACGGGGTGAGGGTGACAGGGTGTTGTGACGGGGTGAGGGTGACAGTGTGTTGTGACGGGGCGAGGGTGACAGGGTTATAGGGTGTTGTGAGGGTGACAGGGGGACCATCGTCTTGTGACGGGGGAGGGTGACAGGGTGACGGTGTGTTATGACGGGGTGACAGGGTGACATGTGTTGTGACGGGGTGAGGGTGACAGGGTGAGGGTGTGTTGTGACGGGGTGAGGGTGACAGTATGTTGTGACGGTTTTAGGGAGGTGCAGAAGGCGGTGCTCTCGGCCCAGGGGCTCCACCAGCGATGGGGCGAGCTGCAGCGGGCGCCAGGGGGCGGGGCTTCCCGGGAGGAGGTGGAGTGGACGACCAACGAGCTGAGGAACAGCCTGAGGTCCATCGAGTGGGACCTGGAGGACCTCGACGAGACCATCGATATCCTCACAACACACACACACACACATATGATGGTGAAGTGGTGATGGTGAAGTGGTGGTGGTGAATGGTTGATGGTGAAGTGGTGAATGGGTGATGGTGAAGTGGTGATGGTGAAGGGGTGATGGTGAAGTGGTAAATGGTTCACTCTGCTGGAGGGTTTCTTAACGAGGTCACGTATCGTTGAGTCCAACCCGAAGAAGTTCAACCTGGACGCGCCGGAGCTGGCCAAGAGGAAGGCCTTCATCACCTCCACCCGGCAGGAGGTCCAGGTGAGATCGGCCTCAGGGGTCAGGAGGTAGAACAGACATCAGGGGTCAGGAGGTAGACCCCACCAGCCTCAGGGGTCAGGAGGTAGACCCCACCAGCCTCAGGGGTCAGGAGGTAGAACAGACCTCAGGGGTCAGGAGGTAGAGGTCCCTCCTAGAGGTGTCTCACATAGACCTGACTTTAGTGAGCATTGCATACATGCATCATACTGTCTGTGTAGAGCTGACAGCCGTTCATTCAAGATTTGTTAGCTAGGCTAGCTGATAGGCTGTTAGCTAGGCTAGCTGACAGGCTCCCTTTGTCTCCAGGAGATGAAGGAGCAGATGTCCAGTCCGGCCACCATGTCCATCCCCGACAAGATCAACAGACAGGTCTGTAACATTGGGATTATACTGGTTACACTGGGGTTATACTGAGATGATACTGGTTACACTAAGGTTATACTGAGATGATACTGGTTACACTGGGATTATACTGGTTACACTGGGGTTAAACTGAGATGATACTGGTTACACTAAAGTTATACTGAGATTATACTGGTTACACTGGGGTAACACTGGGGTAATACTGAGATTATACTGGTTACACTTGTATTATATTGGTTACACTGGGATTATACTGGTTACACTGGGGTTATTCTGGGATTACACTGTTACACTGGGATTATACTAAGATTATACTGGTTACACAGAGGTAACACTGGGGTAATACTGAGATTATACTGGTTACACTGGGATTATACTGGTAACACTGGGATTATACTGGGGTTATACCTACCTAGGGTACCTAGGGTAGGTTTCGAGCTGGATCGCCCAGGCCAAGATATCGAGTATCTCCACCGCCACCGTTCTCGTAGATAGCAGTTATTGACTCTTGCTACCAGCCCACTCCAACAGAGAATTTCCATTTGCCCCAGTGTAGCCAGGGGTAGGAGGAGTGTCGGGAAAAGAATGGAGAAAGCTATCAAGTGCTGCCTTGTACAGTGCAGAAGCTGTAGATGAGAAAGAATGGAATCTCATGGTGTTGATGCTGCCGAGAGGTCGGATACATGTAACACTCCATCTGAGAATGTTGGAAGACGATGTTGACATTGTTCGGGATCACTCCACTTATACTGGTAAAACTGGAATTACACTGGGGTTATACTGGTTACCCTGGGATTATACTGGTAACACTGTGGTAATACTGGTTCCACTGGGGTTATACTGGTAACACTGGGATTATACTGGTTACACTGGGATTATACTGGTAACACTGGGGTTATACTGGTAACACTGGGATTATACTGGTAACACTGGGATTATACTGGTAACACTGGGGTTATACTGGTAACACTGGGATTATACTGGTAACACTGTGGTAATACTGGTTCCACTGGGATTATACAGGTTCCACTGGGATTTTAGTGGTTCCACTGGGGTAACACTGGGGTTATACTGGTCTGAGGTGAGAGGTCAGAGGTTGCTGTGTTCCAGGGGCCCAGCGGGGGGGCGGGGGCGGACCGCTACACCAGACTGGACCAGCAGCTGCAGACTGCCAACAGCCTGTTCATAGAGGAGCAGCACACACAGCAGCAGGTACACACACACACACACACACACACACACACACACACACACACACACACACACACACACACACACTATATAAAAAATACACACACATAGAAACACATATTTGTTGTTTGGATTTTTATATAAATTGTGTGTGTGTGTGTGTGTGTGTGTGTGTGTAGCTGATGTCGGAGCAGCAGGACCAGCAGCTGGAGCTGGTCTCAGGGACCATCGGGGTCCTGAAGAACATGTCAGAGCGGATCGGTCTGGAGCTGGACGAGCAGGCAGTGTAGGGCTCACCCTCTCACCTGCTCACCTCTTACCCTCTCACCCCTCATCGCTCACCCTCTCACTCACTCATCCCTCACCTCTCACCCTTTCACCACTCACCTCTCACTCACTCACCTTTCACCTCTCACCTGCTCACCTCTCACCTCTCACTCACTCACCTCTCAGCCACTCACTTACTCATTGTGTATTTTTAGCGAGCTGAGGTGTGTTGTGTTGTTGTGCGCAGTGAGCTAAGTTTTGTTGTTATGTTGTGTTGTGTTGTAGCAGCAAGCTAAGGTGTGTTGTGTTGTGTTGTTGTGCGCAGTGAGCTAAGGTGTGTTGTGTTGTAGGGTGTGTTGTGTTCTGTGGCAGTGAGCTAAGGTGTGTTGTGTTGTGTGCAGTGAGCTGAGTTGTGTTGTGTTGTTGTGTTGTGGCAGCATGCTGGAGGACTTCTCCCAGGAGGTGGACAACACGCACTCCAAGCTGGACAACGTGATGAAGAAGCTGGCCAAGGTCTCCCACATGACCAGCGGTACGGCAGCTCAGTACTGCACGAGTATATAATAATAAGTAATACTACCATAGTATTATAGTAGTATTACTGTACACATACAGTAAGTAATACTACCATAGTATTATAGTAGTATTACAGTAGTATATAACAATAAGTAATGCTACCATAGTATTATAGTGGTATTACTGTACACATACAATCAGTAGTAGTATTACTAGTAGTATTACTGTACACATACAGTAGTATTACATACACATACAATAAATAATATTATGGTAGTATTAGTTACTGTATGTGTACGGTAATACTACTATGGTAGTATTACTAACTACAGTAATACTACTAAAATACTGTGGTAGTATTAGTTACTGTATGTGTACAGTGATACTACACTACTACGGTAGTATTACTATGTGCACAGTAATATTATGATAATACTATGGTAGTATTAGTTACTGTGTGTGTACAGTAATACTACACTACTACGGTAGTATTACTATGTGCACAGTAATATGATAATACTATGGTAGTATTAGTTACTGTGTGTGTACAGTAATACTACTGTATGTTTACAGTAATACTATTATACTACGGTAGTATTACTATGTGCACAATAATATTACTATACTACTACGGTAGTATTAGTTACTGTATGTGTGCAGTAATACTACTATAATACTACGGTAGTATTAGTTACTGTATGTGTACTGTAATACTATGGTAGTATTAGTAACTGTATGTGTACAGTAATGTTACTGTAATACTATGGTAGTATTCCTTAATGTATGTAAAGTAATACTACAATAATAATATGTAGTATTAGTTACTGTATGTGTACAGTAATACTACTGTAATACCATGGTAGTATTAGTTACTGTATGTGTACAGTAATACTACTATAATACTATGGTAGTATTAGTTACTGTATGTGTACATTAATTCTACTATACTACTATGGTAGTATTCCTTACTGTATGTGTACAGTAATGCTACTATAATACTATGGTAGTATTCCTTAATGTATGTACAGTAATACTATGGTAGTATTAGTTACTGTATGTGTACAGTAATACTCTATGGTAGTATTCCTTACTGTATGTGTACAGTAATGTTCCTATAATATAGGGGTGGGAAAAATAATCGATTCTTCGATGCATCGCGATTCTCTCTAGAACGATTCCTTACTGTATGTACAGTAATACTACAATAATACTATGGTAGTATTACTTACTGTATGCATCTCATTCTAATGATATTTCTGATATTCTGTTTAGTGTGTGTGTGTGTGTGTGTGTGTGTGTGTTGTGTTTATATGTTGTGTGTTAACGTGTTGTGTGTGTGTTGCAGACCGGCGCCAGTGGTGTGCGATCGGGGTCCTGCTCCTCATCCTCCTGGTGGTCCTGATGCTGTTCTTCATCCTCTGATCCTCATCTTCATCACAAGACCTGGACCCATTAGAGACCTGGACCCACTAGAGACCTGGACCCACTAGAGACCTAGACCCACTAGAGACCTGGACCCACTAGAGACCTGGACCCACTAGAAACCTGGACCCACTAGAGACCTAGACCCACTAGAGACCTGGACCCACTAGAGACCTAGACCCACTAGAGACCTGGACCTACCAGAGACAACTAGAGACCCGGATCCACTAGAGACCTGGTCCTGGTCCTCAGCAGAGACCTGGTCCTTGTCTGGTCTAGTCTGTACTGGTCTCTACTGGTCCGGTCCAGACTCTACTAGACTCTCTTGGTCTGTTGTGACTGCTGATTTTAGACTTACTAGACTCGACTTGTCTATCCTTGTTTCTCTGTCTCTCCTGTTCACTACTGTCTCTCCTGGTGTCTCTCCTTGTTTCTCTGTCTCTCCTGTTCACTACTGTCTCTCCTGGTGTCTCTCCTGTTCACTACGGTCTCTCCTGGTGTCTCTCCTGGTCAGTACTGTCCCTCCTGGGGGCTCTCCTGTTCACTACTGTTCACTGCTGTCTCTCCTGGTCACTACGGTCTCTCCTGGTCAAGTTATTCCAATCCACTGGTTGATGTTTTATTGTTTTAATGTCTCCTCTTCTGTCTGCACTGACGTCACCACGGTAACGGACTGGTGACACTGGGACGAATGAGGAGAGAGAGGACCTCCCCAGGACTCCCACACCTCTCCTCCCCTCTCCCCCCCTCTTTGTTTGTTGTGAGTTTGAAGTTTACTGATGAAAGGGGGGAGAGGCGTGAAACCACGACTGAAGAGGATGGATCATTATGGACCCCCTCCCCCCCTGGACCACCTCCCCCCCTGGTCCCCATACCTGTAGTCCCTGTCCAGGTGGTATTTGGTACCTGTAGTACCTGTAGTCCCTGTCCAGGTGGTATCGGGTACCTGTACACTCCTGGACACTACTACTAATATGAGCCCCTGGGACCAGTAGCCCCTGGTTGGTGCGGTTGTGTTCTCTGGTACTGTAGTGTTGTGTTCTACGTTGTATTTGTCTGAGTTGTTTTGATGCTGGTAAGACACTAGGTGTTCACTGTATTCTGGTACAGGAGGGTTGGCCCAGGGTACCTGACCCACCTGCTTGTGGTCGTACGTCTCTGCGATGGTTTGATCGGTGTAAATATGAACGAGGGATCTGCTGACCTGTATGTCTGTCTGATAGCCTGCTTGACCTATGAACTCTGACCGTCTCAGTCTGCATGGATCAGATATGGAAATCATTTCAATAAAAGCTGAAACATGTCAGTTCACTGTGGGTGTGGTCTCCATTGGTGTGGGAGGGGCTTTCTGAAGGGGGTGGGGCCACTGAAACCTCAGGCGTCATGATGCATGAATCAGTCCTGTATTAAAATACAGAATGAGGAATCACTCAGGGAGACAAACAATACAGCAAGGGGTTCAAATGATAAACACACAACACGCCTGTAGTCCACATGGTGAGGGGGGGACCCCAGAGGTAGTCCCCAGAGTTCTGGTAGACCAGCTGATGGCCTCGTGATCAGGATGAAGACGCCTCAGTCTGCTGGTTTATTTAGTTTCCCTGCCGGTGCGAAGCGCCCCCTGGTCGTGGCCAGAGCCACGACCTAGCGGGGGTCCAGTGTAGCAGTGTCCCGATGTCCCGGACGTCCCCCACCAGCCGGGTGGGGCCGGATCAGGGGACCCAAAGCTCTGTTTCCAAAGTCCCAATGATGACCGTGTGGCCCTCCGCCCATTCCTCTGGTGTCCAGAACCCGGCTGGAGGTGATGATGATGATGGTGGAGGTGAGGGGGAGGGGCTAGTGTGGTGTGGGCAGGTGGTGCTGCAGCACCTGTATGGACGCAGAGGGATTGTGGGTAGGAGGTGGGTCACGGCGTCCAGACGGATCTCATCTCCGGCTCTCAGGAGGCCAGCGAACAACCTCTCCACATCGCTGTCCATCGCCTCTACACACACACCTGGTCACAAGACACCTGGTCACAAGTCACACCTGGTCACAAGTCACACCTGGTCACAGGAGGCCCCTGCTGTGGGCCCCCACATCCTCCACCCTCAGGGCCCTCTGGAGGCCCCTGCTGGAACACACAACACACATGGTGGTGTTAGGGTGGTGTTGGTGTTTGGGGGGTGGTGGAGAGAGGTGGTGCTGTTAAGGAAGTTGTGTTGTTAGACTGTTGATTGTGTGAGGCAGGAGGTGGTGTTTGGGTGGAGGTGGTCTTGCGGGGGGAGGTGGGGTTAGGGTGGAGGTGGTCTTGGGGGGGAGGTGGTGTTGGGGGAGGTGGTGTTAGGGTCCTTGTGGGATTAGGGTGGAGGTGGTGTTGGGGGGAGGTGGTGTTAGGGTGCTGATGGGGTTAGGGTGGAGGTGGGGTTAGTGTGGAGGTGGGATTGGGGGGAGGTGGGGTTAGGGTGCTGATGGGGTTAGGGTGGAGGTGGGGTTAGTGTGGAGGTGGGGTTGGGGGGAGGTGGGGTTAGGGTGGAGGTGGTGTTAGAGGGAGTTGGTGTTAAGGTGGAGGTGGGGTTAAGGTGGAGGTGGTTACCATGGCACTAAACCAGCTGGGCTGTAGGAGGCAGAGCGGTTGCTCTTCTTCAGGCCTGAAGTCAGACTCTGGATTGATGAGGACCTCCGGAGCTGGGCCAGGGGCACCCCCTAGTGGAGGATAACACTAGTGACCCCTAGTGGAGCACAACACTAGTGACCCCTAGTGGAGCACAACACTAGTGACCCCTAGTGGAGCACAACACTAGTGACCCCTAGTGGAGGACAACACTAGTGACCCCTAGTGGAGGACAACACTAGTGACCCCTAGTGGAGGACAACACTAGTGACCCCTAGTGGAGCACAACACTAGTGACCCCTAGTGTGAAGCATGTATATATAATTAAGCAATAGATCACGACAGGCTGTGGTATGTTCTCATTATACCACAGTTAAGGGGCGTGGTCTGACGGCGACCCCCTTAACTGTGGTATAATGAGAACATTTCACTGACTGAAGTGATCTATTGCTTTTATAAAACGGTTACGTAAGTATGGTGAAATGAAAGTCATAGACACCCTCAATTTTGAAAAAGCGAGAAAGTCGGAAAAGCTTCTTTTTTTTTTAACAAATACAAAAAAGTAGTCCCTCCTGACTGCCTGCAAAGTGTACGGCGGTTGCTATGCAACACACTGTAGCGTCCTTCAGAGAGAAGGCTAGGCTAGAGACGGTAGCTTGGTTCGCCGGCAATTTAGCCTACTATTGAGTTCACTCACTGTGTGCCTATTGCTTTACCACATTTCCACCCTCTCCAGCAATCAACATATTTAGGCGCGGAGTGATACTGAACGCTGTAAACTGAACGGGCATCATAGCTGTGTGTATACGCTCAATATACAACAGTTGGGAACCAATCAGGTCGCTTGATTTAAGCCACCCATTTTATAATCTATAATATACAGTATTTATATACTGTAGTAATATCAACTATATTATACGTTATATAAACTTTATTTACCAGGCTGAAGTTCTGCAGGGAGCCAGTCCTGGGGGGTCTAGGGGAGACCTGGGGGGTCTGGACCTGGGGTGTCAGGGGGGTCTGGGGGCCCTGGGAGCTGAGGCGGTCCAGACTCCAGGACCTCCGACCTCGCAGCCCACCTCCTGGTCCTCGTAGACCAGAGAAGATCTGACCAAGAGAGAGGCGGGACCGCCCCCTCTGGTCACTTAGCCCCGCCTCCTGGCTGTCTTGCCCCAGCTCCCTAGAGATCACAGATAATGGTTTAACCCTACGTCCCCCCTACCTCCAGATAATGGTTTGACCCTAGGACATCAGTACCCCTTAACATATTCTGCCTGTTACCCTTAAGAACCACCCTTAGTACATTATATCAGTTACCCTTACGTACCATCCTTAGTACATTATAACTGTTCACCTTAAGTACCACCCTTAGTATATTCTATCAGTTACCCTTAAGTACCACCCTTAATACATTTTGTTCACCTGGTAAAGGAGTACTGAGTAAGGTTATGATATGAGTGTATTAGAGGATGACTATATAAGAGGATGAGTGTATTAGAGGATGAGTGTATAAGAGAATGAATGTATTAGAGGATGAATGTATGAGAGGATGAATGTATTAGATGATGAGTGTATGAGAGGATGAGCGTATTAGAGGATGAGTATATAAGGCCCCGTCCACACGGGCGAAAAAGATCCATTTTCCTTTGATGCGTTTCAGGAATATCTCCGTAAAGACAGACTCGTTACATATTCAAGGCCACTGTGTGGCGCTGGTTCTCCACAAAAAAACAAAAAAAAGTGGAGCACATCAAACCTGCGCACATCAAGCCCATGCGCTGTATATAAACATACAGTCGAGGAGGAGAAAGCACGCCTTTCCGCCGGATCCGTCTGGACGGTCGGCCCAAATGCACAAGACTTATGCGGTTTCACCAAAAAATCGGCTCTGTGTGGACGGGGCCTAAGAGGATGAGTGTATTAGGGGATGAGTATATGAGAGGATGAGTGTATTAGGGGATGAGTATATGAGAGGATGAGTACATTAGAGGATGAGTTTATGTTCAAGGGGAGTTGTGAGTTTAAGGGGCAGCAACTCACTGGGCGGGACTGAAGCTGTCGTTTTTCTGTCCCTCCACTTTCATTGGAGCTCTCACCTGTCCGTCAACAGAAGCTGCTGTAAAACACATTGATATACATTTTATCTGACTTATCAATATACTTAAATCTGTCATATATATATTAGTGCTGTCAGTTAAACGCGTTATTAATGGCGTTAACGCAAACCCATTTTAACGGCGTAATTTTTTTTATCGCGAGATGAACGTTTATTTTATTTATTTATTATTATTATTATTATTATTATTATTATTATTATTATTATTTTTACCCTTTTATTGATGGACAATGTCACATTGTCTGAGAGATTATTTGCTCCAAGTGTGAATGACTGCTCCAAGTGAGAATGTTAGTGTGAAATTGAACACTACAGTATATGGCAATGTTATGGCAATATATATATATATCCAAACCATCAGTATTTTGCGTCCATCAGTGTCATTAGATAAATTCTTTGAGAAACATAATTTAATGTGGAGTTTAATTTACATCGTTGAGAGCTACATGGTTAGCTTTGTTAGTAAAAATGTAAACCGGGTGTAAACCGGATGTATCTGCCGTGAGTTTGGACATGTCAATAACAACAAATATTGATGATAACATTTGCGTGCTTTAGCAGACCTGCTGTCTTGGGGCTCTCTGACTCCTCCCCTCCCCCAGGACAGGATCGGCTGCAGCCTCTCAAACCGTGACTCCTCTGCGGTCTGGCTGGGGGGGAGGGCCAATAAGACGGGGGCAGGGCTAGAGTAGAGAGGGGGTATGGATTGGTTGGCAGCTCCAGTGTCCGGTCAGCAGTGAAAGGGATGGCTGCCTGGACATCACCTGGTGGCGGAGGAGCCAGGGGGCGGTTGGCTCTAGGCAGTCCCTGATTGGTCCAGCTCCCTGCCCCCCCAGCCAATGGCGCTGCCCGCTCAGAGCCGATGTAAGTCTCCTTGATGCACTCTGAGCGCACGACCGTAAGAGCAGCGAATCCTGACCAGGGTGGCCTCTTCCTCCCACTAGGGCCTACTTCCTGTCTACTAGCGGCTACATCCTGTCTGCTAGGGGCTACTTCCTGTCTGCTAGCAGCTACTTCCTTCCCGCTGGAGAGGACTTCCTGTCTGAGTAGGTAGGAGGTCAGGCCTGGTTTGGACAGCAGCGGGCTCCGCCCCCGACCTCCGACCGTGGGCCTCAGGGCCACCAGCCTCATGTAGCGAAGCCCCGCCTCCCGATGCTCCGCCTCCCGGAGCCCCGCCTCCCGGAGCTCCGCCTCCCGATGCTCCGCCTCCCGCTCTGTGTAGCGATGCTCCGCCTCCCGCTCCGTCTCATCCTCAAAGCGAACGTGCGTGGGGGCGTGTCCTGGCCGTCGGGGGGCGGAGCCTGAGTCACTGCTCGTCGAGTCACTGAGGGACTCACTGCGGAGAACACAACACCAGCGTTAACACCACCACCTCCACCTCCACCTCCACCCCCTGAGGAGACGAGTGGATCGGAGAGGGTCTTACGATGGGTGTAGGCCTGGTGGGAGTGGTCTTGGTGGGCGGGGCCTGGGTGGGCGTGGCCGTGTTGTCAGGAGAGTGTGGTCGGCTTTGAGTGGCGAGCGGCGAGACCTCCCCCGAGCTCTCTCCTCATGGGTGGCCTCCACCTCCTCCTCCACCTCCCGCCTGCACACACACACTACATCTATAGATATACAGCACCTCCTCCAGACAAACACACACACACTACATCTATAGATATACACCACCTCCTCCAGACACACACACACACACACACACACACACTACAGATATACACCACCTCCTCCACACACACAAACACTACGTCTATATACACCACCTCCTCCACACACACAAACACTACGTCTATATACACCACCTCCTCCACACACACACACACACACACTACATCTATAGATATACACCACCTCCTCTTCACGCACGCACGCACGCACGCACGCACGCACGCATGCACACACACTACATCTATAGATATACACCACCTTCTCTTCAAACACACATCACTATATACTGTAGTACTGCACCTGTGTTCCTCGGCAGGGAAAGAAACTCCAGAATCCCATTCAGTGAAGAAGCCTGCAGACAGACAGACAGACAGACAGAAAGGCAGACAGACAGACAGACAGAAGGGCAGACAGATAGACAGAAAGACAGACAGACAGACATAGAGACAGACAGAAGGACAGACAGAAAGGCAGACAGACAGACAGACAGTCATATAAGTCATGTTGGTGATTTCTGTTGCAGGGGCGCTCTCTCTCTCACACTCTCTCTCGCGCTCTCTCTCTCGCTCTCTCTCTCTACCTGTCCCAGGTCTTCTTGGGGGGGCATGGTCCAGCATCAGTCTGATGAGGTGTCGGTTCTGCTCCACCCTGTCGTCCAGAGGGAGGGGGGGCCGGCCCACCCCCCCCCTCCAGCTCCGGGCCCCTCCCCCCTCCAGCGGCCCCTGGGGGTCCTGATGAGGGGGGTGGGGGCTAGGGCCTGGACACTGTCCCACAAGCCCCACTCTTCATGGTAACAGGGTCAGCAGCCCCCCCGCCTGCAGCAACACAATATGAATATACTGTGATACATGTATCAATAACTCCATCTGTATCAATACAGGTATCTGTATGTATCAATACCTTCATCTGTATCCTTACATCTATCTGTATGTATCAATACATGTATATTTATGTAACTGTATGTATTGATCCATGTATCTGTATGTATTGATACATGTATCTGTATGTATTGATTCATGTAACTGTATGTATGGATACATGTATATGTATATATTGATACATGTATCTGTATGCATACAGTGTGCGAAATACCCTTCAATATTTGGGGGGGTCCCCATCTCCAGATTGTTGCGCAATATCGATCTAAATTTTTCTCATGCAGTAGGCCTATAGCATACTTAGCAGACGTCAAGGCGCAAAGTCAAAGTACTTTGTGGGCGGTTCTATGGCGCTGTTGCTATTATGACGGCGAGATAAATGAGCTTTGCGCTTTTGGCGCAAATCTAAAATGGGTTGGGCTGAAACCCGTAGGTGTGTTTTGGGCGTAACATGC
Source organism: Micromesistius poutassou (assembly GCF_964030765.1). Lineage (NCBI taxonomy): Eukaryota > Metazoa > Chordata > Actinopteri > Gadiformes > Gadidae > Micromesistius > Micromesistius poutassou. The sequence continues at coordinate 9,455,295 of NC_140279.1, forward strand.
AGTAAACCAATAAGACTGGCATCTCCCATCCCCTTTAAGAGCCAGCGCATTTTGACTTGACGAGTTGATTTTTGACAGCGCGTTTGCAGTCTCCGCTGAGACAGATGCATGACCACATGAATTTCAAACTTCAAATGGCTCAGTTTATTGCCAAATAATAGGCATAATTAACACATGGAATAGCGTTTTCTTCTCCAACTTCAGAAACACTGATTCGTCATGTAAATTGCGGCAGACAACTTAAAACATGCGGACGCGGTCCTCGATGGCCGCAACTGTGGGTCTATTTAATGATATGCGGCAATACATTAACAAACATTGTTTGTTACCAGTATTTATACATTATCGTTGTCGACTTGTGTTCATAATATGCATGTGTCCCCGCCCCTGTTAATATACATCGCCATGGACTGCATTATGCGTTACGTGTTTAATTTGCGTGTGTTTAGACAGATGGGCGCGCACACACACGCGCACACCAAGCATCACCCGCATTCATTCATTATTTTAAACACTCACTCGTGGTAAAACTATGTTTTCTCACGATCAAATACTCATCAATCCTAAAAGTAATGGGCTTGTACACGATGTCTGGGTCAAGAACATATGTGTTTGCTGTACGGTGTTTGCAGATGCATTGATTTAAAAGTACAACTTACCGCTGTATCAGCTGTTCTTTCCCAAATCATTTAACCAATCATTTACCCTAAAACTAGATTTTGTTTTGGAAGCCTGGAATATACTTTGCTCGAATGTATTATTGTTATTATTATTATTATTATTATTATTATTATTATTATTATTATTATTTTAACGCATGGCATAGCCTACTATACTTCATTCATGTTCATTCATGCAGCCCTATGGAAAAAAATGTTTCTTTGACATCATAATATTTAAATCAGGTTAATAGTTTGCATGTTTGTGCTGTGTCAGGCATGCAAACTGGTTTGGGGTGAAAAAGGTGAGAATGATGCGTGAGCCGAGGAAAAGAGTTATACTCCTGGCAGTTAAATTTAAAAAAATAAATAAAAATAAATAAAATAAAAAGAAATTATATATATATATATATATATATATATATATATATATATATATATATATATATATAAAATATATATATAATTATATATATATTTTTAAAAAAATATATATATAATAATAATAATAATAAAATAATAAAAATAAATTATAAAGAAAAATTATACTAAAAATAAAAATAAAAAATAAAAAAATATAATAATAATAATAAAAAAAAATAGACCTGCGCAGCCATGTTTTTTTTTGACCTGCGCGCATATATATTTTTTTACCTGCGCACACTTTTTTTTTTTTGGACCTGCACGCATATTTTTTTTTGGACCTGCGTGCATATTTTCTTTTGGACCTGCGCCGCATGTTTTTTTTTTACCTGCGCATGTTTTTTTTTGGACATGCGCGCAGGTCCAAAAAAAAACATGCGCGCAGGTCCAAAGAAAACATGCGCGCAGGTAAAAAAAAACATGCGTGCGGGTCAATTTTTTTAAATTTATAATTTTTTAAAATAATATTTTTAATATATATATTTTTAAATATATATTTTTTAATATATATTTTTTAATAATTTTTTTTATATATATTTTTTTCCTCATCTTCAATCATTGGGACTGCGAATCCTGTGTGTACAATGCATTTTGCTCTGGCGTGCTCCTTGGTCTCATGTTGGGATGCACTAGCTTTATTTGCACTCAATGGCCCATCCTTGTCGGAGGCCTTCCCCAGCAAACATTTTCTCGACCTGCGTCGAAGCGAACAAGTCCAGTCGACGTCGAGTCACGACGTGACTTCATTTCGGCATGAAAACATAATCATCAGAGGAATGGTGATTTCAAGGAAGACTTATTTTAGAGTGGTGTAACCGAATAAACACTCCCAGCAAACATTTATGCATTCAACAAGTCTAAAATACGCCGGGTCACAACGTGACTTTATTTCGACCATTTGCCGACATGAAAACATATATGCCGCTACGGAAATGGTGATTTCGAGGAAAGCTTGTTTGACCGTTGTGTAACTGAATAAACACTGTTTATATCGCTATTTAACTTAACAACGATGTAACTTTGTAACATTAGTGTGAACGGTAATGTTTACACATTAATAGTATTATTGAAAAGTGTTATTATTCCAAACGCAATATGCTATCATGTATATGGCCAATATAGGTGCTAAAATGTTTTATTCCAGCATTTACTCAAGTTCCATTAAGGAACTATTTTTCCTTGCGCACCAACACGTAATCCCTCCAACGCATGCGCAGGTGATATCAGTTCGCCGTCAAGTTCGGCACTCAGCAGGATGCGGGAGTTGCAGGTGAGTTTCGAAAAGACACTGCAATTTAAAATGCAACTGTAATTGTAGAGACATTACCCTTTTGTTATTTGCATGCCTAACTGTTGAATTTGAGGCTACATGGCGTATTCTCATGGATTGCGGGTTTTCGTATTTGTAACGTTACATACGAACTGGGAGCGGGAAGCTAGCAGGCTAACGTTAGCTTAGCCCTGATACGGGACGCTGCTACTTCCCAGCTGGGGAGCAGCAGCGTCCCGTTTCAGGGCTAACGGTATCTGTGTGTTATTGAAAATAAAACACGGGTGGCAAAGCCCTTTCCCCGTGCATTAGTCCTGTGAACTGTTGGTCAATTTTAGGACCCATTCTTCTCATTATTGATAGCGAGAGGGGTGATAGCTTCCGATGTAGCTAAGCTAAATGGACTTGATCTAGCCACCAGGTAGCCCTTGAGGCTGGGGCGCTGGATGGTGAGACTGTCTTCGTCCACTGAGCCAAACACTTGGTGTATTTTGGCCAGTCAAACTTCTCACTCTCACCAAACCTTGTACTGGTGTTTTCTTTCCAGCTGCTGTGACGAGATGGAATCCCGAGGCCACAGATACAGTAATCGAACCAGCCATGAGTTTACACCTGAAACATGCACCTGCAAGGACTGGGGGGATGGGATTTTGGTCCCAATAAGTTTTCATTTTGTTGTTTAAAGAAGATGTAGGCCTACTTGGGTATAAATAAAATGTTTTTGATGCAGTGCACTTTATACCCTGAAATCTGTCTTTTGTTGAAGATTAATAGGACATGTATTCATGCTTGATTGATAAGAGTATGCATAATTAAACAAAATATTATAGATGTAGCCAAATATTGCCGTCCTTTTGATATGACCAAATGCTCTATAGGCTACATTTGGTTCTATCTATACATCATGTCGGCAAAGGGTCGAAATAAAGTCACGTTGCGACTCGACGTCTATTGGACTTGTTGACCACACGGTTTGAGGTAAATATGTTTACAACAGATTGAGAAATGTTTAATTATCTACATGCAGCACAAGAACTGCGTGTTATAGGTTCAGTGGGTAGCTATACTGAAAACCGTAAATTGGGGCACACTACAAGGTAACTGAAATGTAGCTTAATACTATTTTTTTCATAATAAAGTGGGTATTTAGTGTATTGGCTTAAAAGTAAATTTCATGTAGGTTGAAATGTCGTCTATACAACGTCGAGACGACGTGGATTGATGTCGTCTATGAGACGTCGGAACGACGTCGGTCAAAAGACCGACGTCAGAAAAACTTTCATATCAGCCCCTCAAATCGACGTCGTTTCGACCTCCATGACCAACGTCGATTAGACGTATAATTGACGTCGAAATGTTTGCTGGGTCTGTAGGCCTACCTGTGAGGTAGAATGGAGGGGGGTCCGATTTTTCTGTCGCTCATCCACTCCCGTCTCTCACTCGAACATACGCGCACACACAGCTCCAAGTTGTCTCTATACTATATTTCTGTTCCTTTCTCCCGTCATAAGAACATTACTGTATGTAACCGTCCGTGGCTATCTGTTGCGTGGCTTTCCCACTAAGATAGCTTTCTCATGTCACAGAAACCACAGTGAATCCTGTGTTTCTGTGCCCCGCTGTGGTGTCGACAGCACAGAGCTCCGGTACCGTTACAGGACAGCGGTGGTTTCTTTCAGCTTGTATTGTAGCCTATTCCAATTTTAGCGAAAACACATAACATTAGCTTGAAAGAAAAGAACTGTTTAAGTATGCTTATCTTTGCGTGAATTTCAGGATGACTCGTCTGCCAATGACTTCAAGTTGGTTGTGTTTTAACCGGTGATTGTTGCGCCAAACTGTTTACAAAGGGACACTTGCTTGCGACGCAGCAAGCGCCTGCTAGTTGACCTGCCGGGCGGGACGATCAGTACTTCCCCACATAAAGAGCTTGGTTCTGATTGGATCGCTTCCCCAATCGTCCCGCTTACATTTTCGTCTTGTTTGTATTCGTTAACGAAAGTGTCAAAAGATTTCGTCGTAGTTTTTGTCATCCTAAATTGATTTTTATTTAGTTATCGTCGGCGTTAACTCGTTAGTTAAAAACGGCGAATTTCGCCGAAAGGTGACTAGTTTGCATGCCTGTGTGTATAGCCTACGTGTAAGCGTATGATGTAGTTCCGACCTGCCATGGCACGTCAAAATAGCAACAACAACTGCGCTATCCGCTATAGACCAGTGCCCTGGAGGCCTACTACGAACCTCGATTAGTGGGTTAGCGAGGTATGAGGTAAGAATAGTGCATAATGTGGGGTACTATGAACATACCAATGTATTGTTTTTAAAATCAAGAACATTGAAATTTAGAGATCTAGTGGACTGCAAAACTGCACAATTTTTGTATAAAGCAAAGCACAATCTACTTCCAGGAAAAATCCAAAAAATGTTTGGGGAAAGAGAGGGAGGGTACAACCTAAGAGGGAGAGGGAAGTTAAAGCAACCTTTTGCTCGTACCACGTTGAAAAGTATGTGCATATCTGTCTGTGGAGTGAAACTTTGGAACAGCTTACCAGAAGATATTAAAGATAGTAAAAATGTTGCCCATTTAAAAACAATGTTTAAAATCAATATTTTTGAAAAGTACAGAAGTGAAAAAGTAGAGAGCAACAAAGGGAAATAATTAACTTCATTTTGCAACAAACATGAAGTTTTCTTGTTTGTTTGATTCGGACTGTTTTTTAGTTATAGGATTGATATGGGATGTGTAATGTAAACTAGGAAATTTAGACCTGTTTTGTTTTTTGAGTTGTGAAGGTTTGTGGATATAGGATGGTCGGTGGGGGACGTACTGTGTAGGTATATGTATGTATGTGTGTGGGGTGTATGTATATGCGACATTCCGATCAGACTGCTTATGGTTTTTTATAATGAAATGAGAAATGAGGGTGCGGCAGCTATAAGCTTTGCTTCAGCCGCAACCCTTTTCGACCAGCTGTATAGTATTTGTTACTACCTTGAATTTGTTTGTTGAAATTTTGATGCTGTGATCGAAATAAACACTCATTCATTCATTCATTCATTCATTCATTCATTCATGTTGCGCTCAAAGCCTGGGTTAGCTGGGACACGAAAGTCGATCTCTTTTATGATGACTTAAGCAGGTTTTCAGCTAAAATAAGCGCAGCTTCCTCGCCCCTCCGTTGACAATGACGTCACCATTTGTGGGTTTCCCCGTATACCTCGGAGCCCGTATCTGTATAGGGGTCTCTCCGGAGATAGAGGGTATTTTGGGACAGATCCGATCCCTTGGCATTGCCTGAGAATATAGAGATACAGGTTCTCATCAGCGGGTATTCGCTACTTTATCGTCCTTGTTGGACCTTATGTAGACAATACTTGCTGTTGCGCAGGTAATCTCCGTGGTAGAGTGGAGGTAGCGCGTCGGTCTTGAATTTCTGCGTGCGGGGTTCGTCTCCCAAGTGATGCGCATTTGTGTGAAGCTTAGAAAGTCATATGGAATTCTGATTTACTGAAGGTTATGGAATTATATTTCGAACTTGAATCCATGTTCTCACGACCGTGCTGGCACCACAAGTATGGGGGTAAAAGGCATGATGGACCGGCGAGATTTGAACGCTGGTGTTCGGGTCTTTTAATAATACACTACGCCACGTACCGCCGCTACCTCACAGCGGTCGAAAACACACGCAATACATTTCTTACATAGGGTGTATTTAAAGTGAATTTCCTCAATTATAGAACAAGGCAGGTTTGACGTTGCTCATGCATTTTGAAATCAGCATCACTCTTTGGGATTAATGGCGAACAATTCATCATTTGGCATAGTTATTTTATAGACTAAATGCAGAATCCTTTCACTTATACGAATTTACACGATCGCATTTACACTCATTTTTTGCCAGCACCCTCCCTAGCCAGTATGTGCAATTGTGTTGCCCCTATCTGTTATCAGATTTTTGACAATTATGACAATCTGTTCTTCTTGAGTGAAATAGACTGCTCTTGCTCTATCCATTTTGTAAAGGTGAGTAAAATGACGCGATAAACGCCCCTTTCACGTGAACGCGCGTTGAACCTAAAGCGGAAAACCTGGCTCGAGTAATCGAATCCTAAGTGAGTGTCGTAGTACCATTTAACTCTGATCGCCGACACGCCTCACCAAGTGTAGTGGTGCCTGGTTGCAGCGGGGGAAAATCAGCTTTGCGCCGGGTGCAAACTAGCAACGACACGTGCGTCGGTGTAGAGATAGGGCCCTTCTTCTGTTTGGCGCACATGGCTAATTTGCATACGCGCACAGGACTGGTTGGCTCCGCTTGGCAAAAAATAGAACATATTTGTGAATAAATGTTTACAATTCTGAATACTGGACATGGTGAGCTCACACACACACACACACACACACACACACACACACACATATATATATATATATATATATAGCTCAAACATATATATATATATATATATATATATTTTTTTTTTTTTACGAAATTTGAGACCCCCTTCAAATTTTGCTTTTGAGCCTTTCAGGGGGTCTCATGGGTTAATCGGGGGGGCCCAGCCCCCCCGTATTTCGCACACTGTATGCATACATACAGATACAAGTGTACATGTATCTGTATCCATACATACAGATACATGTATGGATACATGTATCTGTATTATTGATACATGTTGTATCTGTATTATTGATACACGTATCTGTATGTATATAACCTGATACCCTGCCAGCCACAGCCCCCACATCAAATTCCTTTCAGAGTTTCAGTGAAAATACTGAAAGTACCTCAGAGGAGTAGAGTACTAACAATGCAGTAGAACATAAAAACATAAGAACACAAAATCATAGGACACAGTACTATTGTACCAGGTGCTACAGTACAGACCACTAAAGTAAACAGTACAACAGTACTACAGTACTAAAGTAAACAGTACTACAGTACAGAGTGCTACAGTAAACAGTACTACAGTAGAGAACTACAGTAAACAGTACTACAGTACAGAGTGCTACAGTACTACAGTACAGAGAACTACAGTCAAGAGTACTACAGTACACAGTACAAAGTACTACAGTAAACAGTACTACAGTAAACTACTCCAGTAAGGTACCGCGTTCCTACCTGGGTCTGCTGAGCTGGTCCGTCATCCGTCTGACCGGTTCACTCTCTGACCAGCTAACCAGTAGTTAACCAGTCTGTCTCTCCCTCCCTCTCTCTGTCTGTCTCTCTCTCTCTCTGTCTCTCTCTCTGTGTCTCTGTCTGTCTGTCTCTCTCTCTGTCTGTCTGTCTCTCACTCTCTCCGTCTCTCTCTCTCGCTCTCTCTCTCTCTCTCCTCTCTCTCTCTCTGCTGTGTCAGCATGCTGCTCCTCTGTTAGTAATGAGAGATACGAGGCTGACGTCAGATCACATAATCTGCTATGGAATCATCAGATTAGGCCGACCAATCCCAAAGCATTCTAGGAAACAGAGGGCCCCTAATACCCCCTCTCCCCTCCTCCCCCACCCCCCTTCCATGTCTCCCAGTTAAAGCCAGTTTCAACCAGCCCCCCCCCCCCACCGTCCGGCGGTTTGACGTGCTCCGGGGGGACGGGGGCAGCCAGTACTGGACTGGGGGCTGCGGTCAGGTTCTGAGGAGTGCAGCCTTGGACCCGGGGGACGCCTGGAGGCGCCCGCTGAGGGGAGGGTCCTGGTACGGCTCTGCTCCGTCCCCCCTCTGGGTGGGGGGTTAGCTCTGGGCGGGGGGTTCCTTTGGGAGGGGGTTCCCTCTGGGTGGGGGGGTCCTCTGGGCGGGGGGTTCCCTCTGGGCGGGGGGTTCCTTTGGGCGGGGGGTTCCCTTGTCCCAGCTCCACACCTGCCGTCAACTCCATCATCATCCACTCTAACCGCGTTCTCTTATCCTCAGATGGCTGCTCCAACCTCAGTGGTGGAGAACCCTAACCCAACCTCAATGGTAAATAACCCTAACCCTAACTAACCCAACCTCAGTGGTAGAGAACCCTAATCCAACCTCAGTGGTAGAGAACCCTAACCATAACCCAACCTCAGTGGTAAAGAACCCTAACCCTAACTAACCCAACCTCAGTGGTGGAGAACCCTAACTCTCTCTCTCTTCTGAATACTTTCTGTTCCTTGTTTCCTCCTGTCCTTAATTTTCGTGTTCTCCAGGACCCCCAACCCCCCCCCCCCCCCGTGTGCTCCACTACGTCCCCCCCGTGCTCCTCTACCTGCTGGAGGTACAGATTTATAGTGTGGGGGTGTGGCGCCACCTGGTGGCCGCAGCTGGAGGTACAGGTTTATAGTGTGGGGGTGTGGTTTATAGTGCATTTCAGATCAGGTGGGCTGCGTTCCAAATCGCGTCCTTCCTTTTTTTTAACTTGTTCTACGTACTGCAGGGCCACCGACCCCCCCCTCCAGGTCAGAGGTCAGTGGGCGAAGGAAGGAGACAGGAAGCAGTTTGTGCTTATCTCAGACTTTAATAAAACACCGAGCAGAGCTTCAGCAGACCATGGAGGAAACAGACAGACAGACAGAGACAGACAGGTAGCTGTCTGTCTCACAGCTAGACACACAGACTCAATCTTTCCCCCTGAGGTCAGAGGTTATTCTGTTACACACATGACACGCTACACGACATCATCAGGAGAGAGAGAGAGAGAGAGAGAGAGAGGATATTGCTATCAATATTAACAATAAAAAGTGAAAACATAAATATTGGCAACATGAGTCGTTTTCCAGTGACTGATCATTGTCATCCCTATGGTAACGGCTGAACCCAGTGACTGATCATTGCCGTCCCCATGGTAACGGCTAAAGCCTTGTGGACGCATTGTGCATTAAGTCTTATTAATCAATAATGTAGAGATGGGCGTTCATCGGTAGATCTCCATGGAGACGCCTGGATGGCATAGTAACGCATGCAGCTGGAAACTGCTGCTACCTGGCTAATTGCTAAGAGCTAACAGGCAGCACTTAAGAGTCGACTAGCAGTGCCCATACACTAAGCTAAAGGCAAAAAAAAACATGACGCAAAGCTAAAGCCTGCATCCAGCTAGCTAGCTATGCAGCATAGCAAGCTGCAGGCTACGCTAGCTTGCTAAGAAGTGCAGTAAGCTCCGTGTTATGATAGCTAGCTAGGCAGTGTAGCTGTCTCCGGGCTATTCTAGCTAGCAGGCTACGCTAGCTAGCTAGGTAAGATAGCAGGTCACGGGCTTGCCTCTGTGTGTGTGTGTGTGTGTGTGTGCTAGGACAGGACCTGCAGGGTCACTGTCCCGCTCTGTCTCTTTAGGAGAGCGACTGCCTGCTCGTGCGTCACTCGCTCTAAACTCTCCCCGTTCACACTCAGGATCTGATCGCCCCGACGCAGCCGGCCGTCCGAGGCAGCCGCCCCCTGAGAGAGAGAGAGAGAGAGAGAGAGAGAGAGAGAGACTAAATAATTGGATTTTTTTTGGAAATTGAATTTGTTGTGATGAAACATGGTGAGGGCAGTGGTTGCTATGGTGGAGGTACTGGTTGCTATTGTGGAGGTACTGGTTACTATGGCGAGGGCAGTGGTTGCTATGGTGAAGGTAGTGGATGCTACGGCGAGGCCAGTGGTTGCTATGGCGAGGCCAGTGGTTGCTATGGTGAAGGTAGTGGTTGCTATGGCGAGGGCAGTGGTTGCTATGGTGAAGGTACTGGTTGCCAGGGTGAAGGTACTGGTTGCTAAGGCGAGGCCAGTGGTTGCTATGGCAAGGCCAGTGGTTGCTATGGCGAGGGCAGTGGTTGCTATGGTGCAGGTACTGGTTGCTAAGGCGAGGCCAGTAGTTGCTATGGTGAAGGTAGTGGTTGCTATGGCAAGGCCAGTGGTTGCTATGGAAAGACTAGTGGTTGCTATGGTGAGGCCGGTGGTTGCTATGGTGAAGGTGAAGCAACCTATCAGCCGCACCTATCAGCTCTGATTGCAACACGCATATTGGAATGTCTGGCAGACGTCAGCACTTGGATGACTGCCCATCACCTGAGGCTTAACCTCAACAAGACTGAGCTCCTCCTAATACCAGGGAAAGATTTCCCACACATGGACTTACTGGTCACTGTCGAGAACATCACTGTATCTCCAACTGCCAGAAACCTTGGTGTGGTACTGGACAACCAGTTATGTTGCACCGCAAACATCACCGCGGTGGCCCGATCCTCCTGCATTATTTGCAGATTTGCAAGGGAAGCAGCTCAGCTTCTAGTCCAAGCGCTGGTCATCTCCCGCCTGGACTACTGCAACTCACTCCTGGCTGGACTCCCTGTCTCTGCGATTAAACCTTTGCAGAGTATCCAGAACATGGCAGCGCGCCTCGTGTTCAACCAACCTAAATTCTCCCATGTGACCCCCTCTTCCACCACCTCCACTGGCTCCCTGTAGTAGCTCGCATCAGATTCAAGATGATGGTACTGGCAAACAAGGCAGTCGATGGAACTGCCCCTGCCTACCTTGAAGCGTTGGTCAAACCACACACCCCTGCTCGATCCCTCCGCTCAACTACCTCAGCTGGACGTCTGGTACCGCCATCGCTAAGAGCAAGCAAAGGTCGATCAGCAAAATCACAACTCTTCTCTATTTTGGGACCACAGTGGTGGAACGAGCTCCCTGCTGATGTCAGGATCACAGAATTGCCCACCAGCTTCCGCAAAAGACTCAAAACTCACCTGTTCAGAGTTCACCTAGACTCTGCATAGCCATTCATAGCCTCCGCCCACTATTGTCTGTTGTACGCCCTGGCACTTAATGAACGCACTTAATGCACTTTGTATTCATTCATGCACTTTGTATTCATTCAAGATGCATATGCATCTTGTGTAGCATGTACTTAATTGTGTAGCATCTGCAGTAGCTAGCTATCACAGCTGTATACGGGGGAATGGGTTGGCCTGGCGATCTTTACTGTACCGACAGCGATATATTGTTTCACTTCTTATGACAAATGTAATTATTGTAAGTTGCTTTGGATTAAAGCATCTGCTAAATGCCCTAAATGTAAATGTAAGGTAGTGGTTACTATGGCGCGGCCAGTGGTTGCTATGGTGAGGGAAGTGGTTGCTATGGTGAAGGTACTGGTTGCTATGGTGAAGGTACTGGTTGCTATGGTGGAGGTACTGGTTACTATGGTGAGGGCAGTGGTTGCATGGTGAAGGTATTGGTTGCTATGGCAAAGACAGTGGTTGCTATGGTGAAGGTACTGGTTCCTAAAGCGAGGCCATTGGTTGCTATGGCGAGGCCGGTGGTTGCTATGGTGAAGGTACTGGTTACTATGGCGAGGCCAGTGTTTGCTATGGCGAGGCCGGTGGTTGATATGGTCAGGCCAGTGGTTGCTATGGTGAAAGTAGTGGTTGCTATGGTGATGCCATTGGTTGCTATGGTGAAGGTAGTGGTTGCTATGACGAGGCTGTGGTTGCTATGGCAAGGCCAGTGATTGCTATGGTGAGGCTGTGGTTGCTATGGCGAGGCCGTGGTTGCTAGGCGTACCTTGCTGAAGACGGTCTTGACGTAGATGGGCAGGTCTCCGTGGGGGCTGCTGAATCCGCCCACGATGCTGAAGCCCAGACCCTCGGGCCCCTTCAGCAGGGCCACCGCCCGGGGGCCCGGGGCCCTAGGACACACGCACACACATCAACATACAGAGTAACACACACACATCAACACACACAGTAACACACACACACACACACACACACACACACACTCAGTAGGGCCCCTACTGCAACCCACACAGAATATACATCAATACATCATACATCAAATAATGATTCCTTAATCACATTTTACATTTGGACTTACTCTGGCTGTGTGTGTGTGTGTGTGTGTGCGTACTCTGGCTCTGTGTGGACCGCTGATGTGTTGGACAGGTTCTCCACCTGACTGGTCACTGCACCGATGTTAGTGTCTGCAATCACCTGGACGCACGCGCGCACACACACACACACACACACACACACACACACACACACACACACACACACACACTCCAGGTGAGTTGCGACCTTGGTGGTCACAACAGAGGATACATTTTACCTGTGTGTGTGTGTGTGTGTGTGTTACCTCCAGGGTGAGGGGTGTGTCAGAGTCTCTCTTCAGGAGGTCGACGACCTCAGAGTGAGACAAACCATCGAGACGAACGCCGTCAATACTGACCACCCGGTCTCCCACCTACACACACACACACACACACACACACACACAGGATCTATACTGACCACCCGGTCCCTGACACACACACCATCAATAATTGTGTGTGTGTGTGTGTGTGTATGTGTGTGTGTGTGTGTGTGTGTGTGTGTGTGTGTGTGTGTGTATATGTATTATGTGTGTGTGTGTGTGTGTGTGTGTACCTTGAGCTGCTGGCTCCTAGCCGCTAATCCGTTTGCTTGGATCATAGCGATGAAGACGGGGAGGTCCCCCAGTGGGCTGCCCCGCCCCCCTGCGATGGACAAGCCCAGACTGTCCCTGGAGCCCTGCACACGGCCAATCACATCACTGCCTGCCCGGTCAAATGTCCAGCTCAGCCAATCACATCACTCCTGGGCCCCGTTTCCCGAAAGCATCGTTAGCCTAACGACGTCGTTAACACCGTCGTACGATCATCGCAGAATTTTCGGACCGTTTCCCAAAAGCATCGTTACGTAACAACGTCGTTAAAACCCTCGTAGCTAACGACGCCTACAGGGGTACCCGTTAAGCACTAGGATGCATCGTTACTATAGCCTCAGTGGAGTCACCAGCTGGACATTCCGTGTATTGGATGTGTTTTATTAAAACACGTCATCCAATACCACTGAATGTCCAGCTGGCGCTATTTAGCAATACCCCAAAAACAGTGGTTACCGCATATATATTACTCGTAGACTACTGTTAGATTTAAACAGCAAAGACAGAGACATGTTAGAAGTCAACACATAATTAATTTATTGCAGCAATTTAAAATTCCAAAAATAAATGTACAGATGAAACGCCACGTCACAAGGCAACCCTATCACAAGGCATATAATAAAATCAAATGATTCCGTTGCTCGTGTGGGAGGTCGCTTGCGAGCGGCACTTTCTGTCTCCCTCTGATTTTAATTCAACCATCGTGGTTAAAATGTCCTCATATTGATCAATGACAGAAGACATACTGTACATGAATCATGCTGAAACCAGCGGGTGTCGGATAATTTCTGCAGGCGTTTTTTGTTGCGATTGTTTGACATAAAGCACTGTAGGCGCGTCGGTGAGGCTGTGATGAAGTTCACTATTTATTGGACCGTGTCTAGACAGTTACGAACTCCCTGACCTTAGTGGAGTGCACAATCGCCAAGTTGAGAGCGTGGTTTTCTGTACGTAGACTGCTGTGGGAAACTGTGCTGCGATGCGTGCCATTCCCGCTTACATTGCCCGCACCATCATACCCCCTGCCCAACAATATGGGCAGGAATCGATCTAGACCAGCAACAGCAATAGCCGTGTCAATGCCTCTGCGTTTGAATGATAATGAATGAATGGAACGTTGCATTTTTAATGTTGACACCAAAGTTTCTAGAGAGTGCGCGGCGCGTCAATCACTGAATGAATGAATGAATGAAACGGAATGCAGGAATCAGAGAAAGTCTGCCCTCTTTGCGGTGCAAAGCATGTTTCAGAAACCAGCACATTTAAATAAATGCTATAGGCCTAGTTGTCACACAGACACTTGCTATTTTTTATTTTTTTAATATAGAATTATTTCAGGGGAGAAAATGCCGTGAAACAATGTAGGCCCCTACGCACGGTGCGTTCGGGATTAGGACTGATATAGCATATGTCGGCCTAGACCTAATAAATTGTGTTTTAATATTTGTAGCATTCATCTTAGTCTATTCTTTTCGTAGGCTACTCTGCTGTTGGCCTTGATGGGGAGATATTTTTTTGCTGCCACAAAATATAGTTGAATCCAACAACATTCCTGCGTCTCCCCCTCCTACCGAGCCCATTTCAGCACCGTGTCAGTAGACAGCTACAATCCTACGACGTCGTAAGAGCAGAGCACGCGCGTTCATGTTAAGATGAGTTTCGGGAAACGCTCCCCTAAAATTAACGATGCATTGTGAGATCCATCGTACGATGGATCGTACGAGCATGGATCCATCGTTATCAGGAAACGGGGCCCAGAGTCACATGACCTTACCCGCGTGATCTGGACGGTCCGGACAGCCTGGGGTCCCACTGTAAACACATGACATCACAACATGACATCACAGCATTACATCACAACATGCGAATCAGAACATTCTCCTACCGGTGTTGTTGGAAGACGAGATGTTGCCGGGGGCGATGCTTGGCGTAGGGTCAGAGGTCACCTCAGGGACCTGGGAGGGGGTGGGGATTGCCACCGTGGGGGGCGGACTCACAGAACTTGAGCAGCTTCTATCTTCAGTCACATGACCCATCTGAGAGGAAACACACATTTAAACACAAACACAAACACACACACACACACACACACACACACACACACACCCCTACCTGGCTGCTCTGGGACGTCTGTCTGGAGGGGGTCCATGTTGCCACCTTCAGACGTCCCACCTCCAGATGAACACACCCTCTGGTACACTGTAACACACACACACACACACACACACACACCCTCTGGAACACTGCAACACACACACACACACACCCTCTGGAACACTGCAACACACACACACACACACACACACACTCTGGAACACTGCAACACACACACACACACACACCCTCTGGAACACTGCAACACACACACACACACCCTCTGGAACACTGCAACACACACACACACCCTCTGGTACACTGCAACACACACACACACACACCCTCTGGAACGCTGCAACACACACACACACACCCTCTGGAACACTGCAACACACACACACACACCCTCTGGAACACTGCAACACACACACAAACACACCCTCTGGAACACTGCAACACACACACACACACCCTCTGGAACACTGCAACACACACACACACACACCCTCTGGTACACTGCAACACACACACACACACCCTCTGGAACACTGCAACACACACACACACACACCCTCTGGAACACTGCAACACACACACACACACACTCTCTGGAACACTGCAACACACACACACACACCCTCTGGTACACTGTAACACACACACACACACCCTCTGGAACACTGCAACACACACACACACACACACACACACCCTCTGGTACACTGTAACACACACACACACACACACACACACACACACCCTCTGGAACACTGCAACACACACACACACACCCTCTGGTACACTGTAACACACACACACACACACACACACACACACACACACACCCTCTGGAACACTGCAACACACACACACACACCCTCTGGTACACTGCAACACACACACACACACACACACACACACACACACACCCTCTGGAACACTTCAACACACACACACCTTCTGGTACACTGCAACACACACACACACACACACACACACACACACACACACACACACACACACACACACACACACACACACACCTTCTGGTACACTGCAACACACAGACACACCCTCTGGTACACTGCAACACACACACACACATACACACACACACACACACACACACACACACCCTCTGGTACACTGCAACACACACACACACACACCCTCTGGTACACTGCAACACACAGACACACCCTCTGGTACACTGCAACACACACACACGCACACACACACCCACCCTCTGGTACACTGCTACACACACACACACCCTCTGGTACACTGCAACACACACACACACACCCTCTGGTACACTGCAACACACACACACACACACACCCTCTGGTACACTGCAACACACACACACACACACACACCCTCTGGTACACTGCAACACACACACACATACCCTCTGGTACACTGCTACACTGCTACACACACACACACACACCCTCTGGTACACTGCAACACACACACACACACCCTCTGGTACACACCTTGAGCATGGCTGCGACGGCCTCCTGGTGGGCGTATCTAACCTGCTCCCCGTTGACTGACAGGATCTGGTCACCCTGCATCAGCCTACCGTCCAGCTCTGCGGCCCCGCCCACCACCACCTCTGAGATGAACACGCCCCGCCCACTCCTGCACACACACACAGTGGTTAGTGGTGGTGGTGTAGACGGGGGGCCATGTTAGCGGTAGCACAGTGGTTAGCGGTGGTGGTGTAGACGGGGGGCCGTGTTAGCGGTAGCACAGTGGTTAGCGGTAGTGCTGTAGACGGGGGGCCGTGTTAGCGGTATCACAGTGGTTAGCGGTAGTGCTGTAGACGGGGGGCCATGTTAGTGGTAGCACAGTGGTTAGCGGTGGTGGTGTAGACGGGGGGCCATGTTAGCGGTAGCACAGTGGTTAGCGGTGGTGGTGTAGACGGGGGGCCGTGTTAGCAGTAGCACAGTGGTTAGCGGTAGTGCTGTAGACGGGGGGCCGTGTTAGCGGTAGCACAGTGGTTAGCGGTAGTGCTGTAGACGGGGGGCCTTGTTAGCGGTAGCACAGTGGTTAGCGGTAGTGCTGTAGACGGGGGGCCGTGTTAGCGGTAGCACAGTGGTTAGCGGTAGTGCTGTAGACGGGGGGCCGTGTTAGCGGTAGCACAGTGGTTAGCGGTAGTGCTGTCGACGGGGGGCCGTGTTAGCGGTAGCACAGTGGTTAGCAGTAGTGCTGTAGACGGGGGGCCGTGTTAGCGGTAGCACAGTGGTTAGCGGTAGTGCTGTAGACGGGGGGCCGTGTTAGCGGTAGCGCAGTGGTTAGCGGTAGTGCTGTAGACGGGGGGCCGTGTTAGCGGTAGCACAGTGGTTAGCGGTAGTGCTGTAGACGGGGGGCCGTGTTAGCGGTAGCACAGTGGTTAGCGGTAGTGCTGTAGACGGGGGGCCGTGTTAGCGGTAGCACAGTGGTTAGCGGTAGTGCTGTAGACGGGGGGCCGTGTTAGCGGTAGCACAGTGGTTAGCGGTAGTGCTGTAGACGGGGGGCTGTGTTAGCGGTAGCACAGTGGTTAGCGGTAGTGCTGTAGACGGGGGGCCGTGTTAGCGGTAGCACAGTGGTTAGCGGTAGTGCTGTAGACGGGGGGCCGTGTTAGCGGTAGCACAGTGGTTAGCGGAAGTGCTGTAGAGGGGGGGCCGTGTTAGCGGTAGCACAGTGGTTAGCGGTAGTGCTGTAGACGGGGGGCCGTGTTAGCGGTAGCACAGTGGTTAGCGGTGGGTTAGCGGTAGTGCTGTAGACGGAGGGCCGTGTTAGCGGTACCTCTTGCCCACGATGCTGAGGCCCAGGCCGCGGCCGGCCTTCTTCGTCAGCTCCACGCTGAGCAGCTCCAGGTTGAGTGGGTCCCGGTCCTGGGGGTCCCGGTCCTGGGGGTCCCGGTCCTGGGGCTCCTGGAGGTCCTGGGGGGTCCGGTCCCGCAGCACCAGCAGACGCACGCGGCCCGGGGTCCGGCGCAGCGCCGCGATGGCCTCCTGGTGGAGGACGCCGCGCAGGTCCACACCATTCACCTACACATGCACACACGCATGAACACACACGCACGCACACGCACGTTATAACACATACACACACACACACACACACACACACACACACAGACAAACAAAGGGGTCTGGGGTTGTGGGTTCGAGACCCACCTGGAGGATCTGGTCCCCGGGCCAGAGGCGACCGTCCCGGGCGGCGGCGCCCTCCTCATACACCTCATGGACCAGGATGGCCTCCTGGGGGGGGAGAGAGTAACCCTTACCAGTGTTAACCAGTGTTAACTAGCCCTTACCAGTGCTAACCAGTGTTAACTAGCCCTTACCAGCTGTGTGTCCTGGCCGCCCACCACACTGAGGCCCAGACCTGAGGTTCCTTTGTGGATCTCAATCAGAGTCTCCTGACCGGCAAGGACTGGTCTGAAGGCTGGGTCTACACACACACACACACACACACACACGCACACACATGCACACACACACACACACACACACACACACACACACACACACACACACACACACACACCCCAAACTCAATTACCTCCCACATTTTGGTAAAATAAAGGCCCTTTAAAATTGTCTGTGTCTGTGTGTGTGTGTGTGTGTGCGTGTGTGTGTGTGTACCTGAGGCAGCAGGAGGTTCAGTGAGGGGTGGAGGGGAGACAGAACATGTGGCCTCTTTACTGGAAACTGTGGAGGACTACACACACACACACACACACACACACACACAAAATCATAAAGGGACCTTATTTTAGTTCAACTGGGTCAGTCCAGTCTAGTTAAACTGGTCTGGTTTAGTTAGTTTGGTTTAGTCTAGTTCAACTGGTCTGGGTTAGTCTAGTTAAACTGGTCTGGGTTAGTCTAGTTAAACTGGTCTGGGTTAGTACAATCTAGTTAAACTGGGGTGGGTTAGTCTAGTTAAACTTGTCTGGTTTAGTCTAGTTCAACTGATCTGGGTTAGTCTAGTTAAACTGGTCCGGGTTAGTCTAGTTAAACTGGTCAGGGTTAGTCTAGTTAAACTGTTCTGGATTAGTTTAACCTAGTTAAACTGGTCTGGGTTAGTCTATAACTGACCTGCGGTTCTAATAGAACCGGAGGAGCCAGTAATGGAGGGTCTGGAACCTTCCACACACGCACGCACACACACACGCACGTGGAGCAGGAGGTGGAGGTGGTGGAGTAGGAGGTGGTGGAGGATGAGCAGGAGGAGGAGGTGGAGGTGGAGAAGCAGGAGGTGAAGGTGGAGGAGGAGATGGAGGTGGAAGAGGTGGTGGTGAAGGAGGAGGTGGAGGGGAAGGAGGAGGAGGTAGAGGTGGAGGAGGTGGGGGTGGTGGAGGAGGAGGGGAAGGAGGTGGAGGTGGTGGTGAAGGTGGAGGTGGTGGTGTCTGGTACCTTGATGCTGCTGCTGGTGTTCTGGTTCTCCTTCACACTCTTCAGACCGCTGCTACTGGTCCGGCTACCAGTACCAGTATTAGCTCCAGTACTGGTACTGGTCTTGATACTCTGAGAGAGCTCAACTACAGCCTGTAGGAAGAACACACGGGTGTAACTACCGTCAGCTATTCAGTATTCGTCAGTTAGTCAGTCAGTCAGTGTGTGTGTGTGTTCTGACCTTGGTCTCTACGGTGGGGGGGCCCTGGGTGTCAGGAGCAGCGGCCGACACACTGTCTGAAGAATCAGCCTGTAACGCACACACACACACGCATACACACGCATACAAACACACACACACACACGCACACAAGGTAGAATGGATTCTGTGATGCAATGGCTTCACTGTGTGCACATATTTATATAAATATTGTTTGTGTGTGTGTCATGTATGTGTGCTCGTGTGTGTGTGTGTGTGTGTGTGTGTGTGTGTGTGTGTGTGTGTGTGTGCGTGTAAAGACAGGTATGCCGACCTCGGGGGAGGGGGTCTTGAGCGAGGGGGGGGGGTTGGGGAAGGGGGTGACAGCCATTTGATTGACAGCATCCTCATTCCTAGAGACAGACAGACAGATAGACAGACACAGAGACACACAGACACTACCATTAGTACCAACATTGCTATGCAAAGACAGGATATCTGGTATTCTACATTACCCAGCATGCCCTGTGTCCTACCTCACCACTACATTACCCAGCATGCCCTGTGTCTTACCTCAATAGGAGGAGTTTGACCTTGGGGGCGGAGCTCTTGATTATGGCGGAGGCGTTCTGGTGACTGCGTCCGTACAACACCTGGCTGTTAATCTAGAGACAGACAGGTAGAGAGACAGATAGGTAGAGAGAGACAGACAACACCTGACTGTTAATCTAGAGACAGACAGGTAGAGAGACAGACAGGTAGAGAGAGACAGACAACACCTGGCTGTTAATCTAGAGACAGACAGGTAGAGAGACAGAAAGACAGGTAGAGAGACAAACAGGTAGAGAGACAAACAGGTAGAGAGACAGACAAGTAGAGAGACAGATGGGTAGAGAGACAGACCTCCAGCAGCTGGTCTCCCACCCGGACGGCCCCCTGGCGTGCGGCCGCCCCCCCCGGGCTCAGCCCCACGATGTAGATGCTGAGCCGGCTGCGGTCGCGGTCGCCTGCCAGGCTGAGGCCCAGGCTGAGCCCCGGCCCCACCGGCTCCTTCTCCAGCTCCACACTCAGCACCTCCCCTGGGAGCTCCTGGTAGCGCTGCAGCACGCCGTCTGGGGAGACAAGGGAAAGCCTGGGGAGAGAGGCCTGGAGGCCAGGGGACAGAGGCCTGGAGGCCTGGGGACAAAGAGGCCTGGAGGCCAGGGGACAGAGGCCTGGAGGCCAGGGGACAGAGGCCTGGAGGCCAGGGGACAGAGGCCTGGAGGCCTGGGGACAAAGAGGCCTGGAGGCCAGGGGACAGAGGCGTGGGGATAGAGGCCTGGAGGCCAGGGGACAGAGAGACCTGGGGACAGAGGCCTGGGGATAGAAAGGGGCCTGGGGACAGAGGCCTGGAGGCCTGAGAGGGCCTCACTGTGAGCGGAACTCACCCACACACGCACATACACACTAATACCAATACACACATACACACACACATGCACACTAATACCAACACACACACACACACACACACTAATACCAATACACGCATACACACACACACGCACACTAATACCAACACACACACACACACACACACACACACACACTAATACCAATACACACATACACACACACTAATACCAACACACACACACACACACACACACACACACACACTAATACCAATATACACACACACACACACACACACACACACACACACACACATACACACTAATACCAATACCACACACACACACACACACACACACACACACACACACACACACACACACACACACACACACACACACACACACACACACACACACACACACACACACACAAATACCAATACACACACCTGCAAGACACTGGACTCAAACATGAGTGTCCATGCGGACATAACTACAGACATACAGAACTACAGACAGACACAGACAGACTGCCAGAACCAAAGACAGACAGAACCACAGACAGACAGACAGAACTACAGACAGACAGACAGAACAACAGACAGACATCTTAAAGGAGGAGGATCTTAAACTGAGACTGAAACTGAAAGCTAGACTGTTGCACACACACTGGTGCTGGGAGCAGAGAGGTTCAGGTCCTGGTTTATCTGGAGACTGGGTCCCACAATCCTCAATCCACATTCCACTCAGAGACAGGGAGAGAGAGAGAGACAGGCAGGCAGACAGATGAGGACAGTGAGAGGTGACCTCTGTGTTCCATCAGAGCGCTGCCCCCTGTGGGGGAGGACGGGAGTTCGGATACTAGCTGCAGTGGAAACACACACACACACACACACACACACACTAACCCTTCCACCAACACACTCACCCTCGCACTAACCCTCACACTCACCCTCTCATCAACACACTCACACTCTCAAATAACCCTCACACACTCACCCTCTCATCAACACACTCACCCTCTCAAATAACCCTCACACACTCACCCTAGCACTAACCTGGCAACCCACTAACCCACTAAGCCTCACACTAACATACTAACCCTCTCATCAACACACTCACCCTCTCAACTAACCCTCACACACTCACCCTCTCAAATAACCCTCACACATAACCCTAGCACTAACCTGGCAACATGGCCCATTCTTCAGTGGTCCCTCAGCAGAGCCATCCCCTCAGAGCTCGCGCGTGTTAGCGTGTGTTAGCGCGCTGCAGTAGGTGATTGTATGGGTGTGTGTGTGTGACAGAGCATTTGTCTGCATGTATTAGCATTAGCGCTAGAGCCAGTGTGTGTGTGTGTGTGTGTGTGTGTGTGTGTGTGTGTGTGTGTGTGTTTGTGTGTGTGTGTGTGTGTGTGAGTCAGAGACAGTGTGTGTGCGTGTGTGTGTGTGAGAGGTAGCGAGTGTGTGTGATGTGTATCGCCGGTCTGCTGCTTGCTTGCAGAGCTTGGCTTTTTCCAGAAAGAGATTTACAGCAACGAGAGAGAGAGAGAGAGAGAGAGAGAGAGAGAGAGAGAGAGAGAGAGAGAGAGAGAGAGATGTGGGAGAGAGAGGGGTGGGAGAGAAAGAGAGATAGAGGGGAGAGAGAGATAGAGGGGAGAGAGAGAGGGCGGAGAGAGTGTGGAGAGAGAGAGGAAGGGGGGAGAGAGAGAGGGGGGATCAATGGAGAGAGGTAGGGAGATGGTTTTGCTGCTACATTTTTCTCACCCTGCAACCCACCCCCACCCTCTCCCTCTACGCATCTGTCTACAGTGAGACAATACACTAGTATATACACTATAATATACTAGTATATATTATATACACTATAATACACTAGTATATATTATATACACTATAACATACTAGTATATTTTATATACACTCTTGTACTGTAAGGATTGTACTTTGAGAACAATGTACCTGTCTCTGCAGCAAGTGTTCTAGTGTGGGTGTGTGTCTGTGAGAGATGGTCAGCTCAGCCTAGTGAATTGTCCTTGACCTGACTAGTGTGGCCTGATTCACTGTTCTCACACACACCGTCTCACACACACACCTTCTCTCTCTCACACACACACACACACACACACACACACACACACACACACACACACACACACACACACACACACACACACACACACACACACACACACACACACACACACACACTCCACTGTGGAGCATTTACATAATATTCATAAAAAACTGATTTACAAATCCATATGTTTTAATTCATATTTATATAATAAATAATCAATAATTATATTAATAATATATTTATGCAATATTAATATATTTATGAGATTACCTATAATACTTCTATATCTTTAACAATTATTCTATGAAAGGTCGAGGGGGCTATTCCTCACTATTCACAGAGCCTGAGGTAAATAATTGTTTTAGTATATACTACACGTGAACACTCCAAAAATAAACAAGATAACACCTTTTGACGTAATTTATTTGTTTTTATTAGCGTTTTATTTGTTTTTATTAGCGTGACGAGACGACCGTCACATGCAAAATTTTGCAATGAAAACAATATCCCATGTTTGAGATCTCAATCATGGGATATTGCCCAATATCCTGAGATAGCGAACCAATCAAATTGCGCCATCTTAGGAGGTTCACGTGTAGCATATACTCAATGAATATATCATATTTATACATTTAGATATTACCTCATATATATATATATACACTTAAAGATGTATGAATATTATCTGGAATATGTTATATTTATATACTAACTAATACATCATATTTATAGATATTATCTATTACATACAATATATATCATATTTATAGATAATGTCTATAATATATATATACATACATTATATTTAAATATTTATGCATATTTGTACATTAAAAAATTTCTATAATATATATATACACGTTATATATTTATGAATTCTATCTATAACATAGATGTCATATTATAAAAGTATAAATGTGATCCGTAATATATTAAAATACCCTATAGTTGATATAATATATATATATTTATATATCATATAGTTGATATATTAATATATATATATTTATATATCATAGAGTTGATATATTAAAATCCTCCATCAGTAACGACACTTGAAGAACAGTCTTTAAACGTATTAAGGTCTACTCTTTATTTAGTCAACATGAGGGCAGAGGACCAGACCAGACCAGATCGGACCAGACCAGACCAGACCAGACCAGACCAGACCAGACCGGATCAGGAGTCAATGTGCTGTGATTGAAGGAGATGTGATGTTTGGGGTCAGAGAGCTTTGGGGCCGAGGGACACCGAGCCGTCTCTACGGTGACTAATTGATTGACACCTCAGAATCATGGACTGTTGTTACTCTGCTCCCTGGACATCAGAGGAGTGAGACATCAGAAGCCAGGAGAAGGGCTTCTTAAACTGAGAGGGACCCACAGACCACACACTCTGAAACACTCTCCACACCCCAGGGGGTGATCTGAGGTTCTGTGTTCTGTGTTCAGAGTGATCAGAGTGTTCATTGTTCAGAGTGATTAGTGTGATCAGAGTGTTCAGATTGTTCAGTATTCAGAGTGATCAGAGTGGTCAGAGTGTTCATTGTTCTGAGTGATCAGAGTGATCAGGGTGATCAGAGTGTTCAGAGTGTTCAGTGTGATCAGAGTGATCAGTGTGATCAGAGTGACGAGTGATCAGTGATCAGCGTGATCATCTCTAACTAAACCATCGCAGCCCACTTTGGGTCCCAGTTCCTAGTTTAAGAAACCCTGCCTGCATCCTAACTATCAATCAAGACCATCTACTGAGCTCAGGGGATTGGACCAGACAACCTCTAACAAAACACAACCCGTTAAACCACAATCCACCACCACTACCCACCACTACTAACCACCACCACTAACCACCACCACCACTAACCCGGCCCCAGCAGAGTACAGGACCGCGTCCTTGTGTGTGTGTGTGTGTGTGTGTGTGTGTGTGTGTGTGTGTGTGTGTGTGTGTGTGTGTGTGTGTGTGTGTGTGTGTGTGTGTGTGTGTGTGTGTGTGTGTGCCCTACAGGAGGCGCTAGCCTCTTCCCAACAAGCCCTCAGGCCACCGGCCCTGGAAACACACAAAGACACACACATTAACACACAGAGATACACAAACACATATATATATATACACATATATATATATATATATATATATATACACATATATATATACAGATATATACATATATATATTACATATGAGGAGCTCTTTTTCAAAAACTTTCAAAAAAATAAATCCATTTGAATAGTTTTCAGGAAAATTACATTTTCTACCTAGACCCACATATTTTGTTAATATTCAATTGATCCTGATAAAATGGTTTGTTGGCCCAGTCTGAACATTTTGAACAATGATTTTTAAATGAAACAACAATATTGTTGATTATAAATTCAAAGTTTATTTTTACTTTTTCCAAAACACTATAAAATCCATCCATTTTTTTCCAAAAATGCTGTAAATCCATTGGTTTATGTTTTTTTTCTTTTTTTAATAAGAGAACATGCAACATACAATATCAGGGACTCATCTCATACTATAAATTGATATAAATCAAATGCAAATGCATGAAATAAAGACCTCCACACTCTGGGCCAGTCAGTGCTATCCCTCTAGTCAGACAAGGTGAACCATTTCGGCCTCACACTCAACGTTGTCCCACTGCCCTCACACGCAAGGTGGAGATATCGCATTTAGGCAAAAAATAGGTTTGTCGCTTTTTCGCCGTTTGGAAAAAAAACTGCATCTTGCGGTACATTTTAAACAAGGAAATATAGCGATTTGGCATTTAATGTTTATGGAGCAGTGAATAGGTTCAGTATTTCAATTTGCCGTTTATCGTGTTTTGGAAAAGAGCTCCTCATATATATATATACACACACATATACATATACACATACACATATATATATATACATATACACATATATATATATATATATATATATATATGTCATGATGTAGCAGAAGAGGTGGAGGAGGAGCTGATGGAGCGGTCTACTCTCTGATCTCCACCCTGGAGGGGATGGAGGGTAAGCGGTCTGCTCTCTGATCTCCGTCCTGGGCGGGGGGGGGGGGTTATCTCCAGCCGTCCTGATGGTCTAAAGGACAGGACCCCGCCCCACACCACCCCAGCATGCTGACCATTGCTGCTTCCTCTCCACCTCCCCTCTCTCTCTCCATCACTCCTGAGATGTCACCTGCACGGAGTCCCCTCTTCCCACCTCAGACTGAAGACAGGGAAAGCAGTGGGGCCCGAAGACATCAGCCCAAGGCTACTGAAGACCTGCTCTTCAGAGCTGTGTGGTATCCTAACACACCTGTTCAACCTGAGCTTGCATCTACAGAAGTCAGTGGAAAAGGCTGTGGAAAACATCTTGCCTGGTACTTGTCCCAAGGAAGACCCATCCCACACATCACAATGACTACAGACCAGTAGCGCTCACCTCACATATTATGAAGACATTTGAGAGACTTGTCCTCTTCTACATCAGGACTAGTGTGTCAACTCAAATGGATCCTTTACAGTTTGCATATCAGCCCTATATCAGCGTCGATTATTTACATGCTCTCATTTACATGCTGCAGAGGGCATACACACATCTGGACACCCCTGATGCATCTGTAAGGATTACATTCTTTGGCTTCTCAAGCGCCTTCAACACAATTCAGCTGCGACTGCTAGGGGAGAAGATGGATAAGATGAAGGTGGATCCATTACTGGTACTGTGGTGTTTGGATTACCGTTCCCTCAGACCACAGTACATGCTCCTACAGAACAGTGTCTCAAGCACCATCCTGAGCAGCACAGGGACACAGCGGATTTCCAATATAACACCAACAGCTGCTTTTTGCAGAAATTTTCAGATGACAACTGTTGTCGGCCTCATCAAAGGGGGCAATGAGGATGAGTATATGGATACACACCTCAGGACTGATTGTTGTTTAAACCTTGTTATTTATTTCATTTTCATTACCTCAGGAACCCTGCACATTGGCACATTTATACTTATAGTCATATTTATTTTTTAATGCACAAGTCACCTACAAATGGACAGTTACATGTATATAGTATGTTTATCTTATTCTAATAGTTTTTTATTATATTTTATTTCAAATTGGTAAATTTATTTGTATATATACTCTTGTTTCGCACTCTTTTCCCACTGTACTGCTGGTCACTTGTGAATTTCTCCTAAGGGGGGGTTAATAAACGACTATCTATCTATCTATCTATACAATAAACAACTTTGTGGAGTGCACACAATAACCTCCATCTCAACACCACTAAAACTAAGGAGATAGTTGTGGATTTCAGGAGGGGGAGGAGGAGGACTCAACCAACACCAATCACCATCAGGGGCACTGAGGTGGAGGTGGTCGCCAACCACAGGTACCTTGGTGTGCAGCTTGACAGTGAGCTGGCCTGGAAGAGTCATATGGAGGCGGCGTACAGGAAGGGACAAAGCCTTATTTCTTAAGGAGGCTTCAACATCTGCCAATCCCTGCTGTGCAGTGGCTACCATTCAGTGGTGGCCAGTGCTCTGTTTTTTGCTGTGGCCTGTTTGGGAGAAGGCGCCCGCACAGCGGACAAAAACAGACTGGAGAAGGAAGGCCGGCTCATCAGGAAGGCCGGCTCAGTGGTCGGGGCTGAGCTACTAACGGTAACACCGTGATGGTGATCAAGAGCAGCACCTTGAGTCAGAGACTGATTGCACCAATGTGCAAAATCGAGAGCTACAGGAAGTCTAGTATACCAGCTGCTATAGGTGCTAGGTTTTACAATGTACAAAACTAACTTTGCACTTTTTTAGTATTTATGTATTGTATTTTAAGTATGGAAGCTATCTGAGGAAATGTGTGGTGTTATGTCTGTCTTGAAGCTGCAGTCGCACTTTAATTTCCTGTAAAGGATGATTAAAATTATCTATCTATCGAACCCACCATTGGTCTGTAGTGGCCCGGGATCCGCCCGGCCTTCTGATTGGCTGGGAGGGTCTGTCCGGCCTTCTGATTGGCTGGGAGGGCGGTAGGGAGGGGGCAGTCTGGCAGTGGGTGGGGCTACTGCTGCTTTCTGCAGGGGACAGAAAACCAAACCGTCCTTAAACCACAGGGCCCCCTGACCCCAGGACCCTGTAGGGGCCTACCCCAGGACCCTGGAGGGGTCTGGGTCCAGGGGGTCCAGGGGCTCTAGGGGGACTAGGAGTCTAGGGGGTCTAGGGGGTCTAAGGGGTCTAGGGGTCTAGGGGGTCTAAGGGGTCTAGGGGGTCTGGGGGTCTAGGGGGTCTAAGGGGTCTAGGGGGTCTGGGGGTCTAGGGGGTCTAGGGGTCTAAGGGATCTAAGGGGTCTAGGGGGTCTAGGGGGTCTAAGGGGGGGTCTAGGGGGTCTAGGGGGGGTCTAGGGGTCTAGGGGGTCTGGGGGTCTAGGGGGTCTAGGGGGTCTGGGGGTCTAGGGGGTCTAGAGGGTCTGGGGGTCTAGGGGGTCTAAGGGTCTAGGGGGTCTAGGGGTCTAGGGGGTCTAGGGGTCTAGGGGGTCTAGGGGGTCTAGGGGTCAGGGGTCTGGGGTCTGGGGTCTGGGTCCAGATGCACCACTCACCGAGGGCGGGGTCCTGCTGCCTCTGTGTGTCATGTGACTGGAGGCTGAGAGCGACACAGGCTGAGAGGAACCATGGAGACAGAGGTCAGAGGTCAGACAGGAAGGGGGGGGGTGCCCTAATAGTAAGTACCCTGATAGTGGTGTACCCTGACTGTGGTGTACCCTAACAGGGGTGTACCCTGACTGTGGTGTACCCTGACTGTGGTGTACCCTAACAGGGGTGTACCCTGACTGTGGTATACCCTGACTGTGGTGTACCCTAACAGTGGTGTACCCTGACTGTGGTGTACCCTAACAGGGGTGTACCCTGACTGTGGTGTACCCTAACAGGGGTGTACTCTAACAGTGGTGTACCCTGACTGTGGTGTACCCTAACAGGGGTGTACTCTAACAGTGGTGTACCCTAACAGGGATGTACCCTGACTGTGGTGTACCCTGACTGTGGTGTACCCTAACAGTGGTGTACCCTGACTGTGGTGTACCCTAACAGGTGTGTACCCTGACTGTGGTGTAACCTAACAGTGGTGTACCCTGACTGTGGTGTACCCTAACAGTGGTGTACCCTGACAGTACCCTGAAAGTGGTGTACCCTAACAGGGGTGTACCGTGATAGTGTTGTACCCTGTGTGTGAAAGTGAGTGTGAGAGTGAGTGAGTGAGTGAGTGTACCCTGGGTGTGTTGCTCAGGCTCTGGACAGTGAACACTACTGGGCTCTCCGCTGCCTTGATGGCCGACACCGCCTCCTGGTGGCTGGCGGCCTGCAGGTCCACGCCGCTCACCTGGAGTACACAATGTACACAATATATATATATATATATATATATATATACACACACACCTACAGAACACAATACACACAATATATATATTTAGTATATTCTACATGTGAACCTCCTTAGATGGTGCAATTTGATTGGTTCGCTATCTCGGGATTTTGGGCAATATCCCATGATTGAGATCTCAAACTCGGGATATTGTTTTCATCGCTAATAAAAACAAATAAACCCCTAATAAAAATAAATAAATCCCAGCAAAAAATGTTTTCTTGTTTATTTTTAGAGCAGCTACAGGAGCAGCTACAGGCTATTCCCCACTATTCACCTCACCTTTGGCGAATAATAGTTACTACTACTACTACTATATATACACACCTACAGAACACAATACACACACAACATATATATATATATATATATATATATAGATATATATATATGTATACACACTTACAGCACACTATATATACTATATTTACTATATACACACACACCTAGAGCACACAATATATATATATATATATATATATATATACACTCAGGGGTGCACATAACGTTTTTCGTTTTTTTTTAGTTACTCAGGTGAGTACCAGGAGATGGTGTTTGGTACGCACCCCACACACACCCCACACATTTCACAAAGGAGATTCCATTTTCAATACACAACTTCTTGAGCACAGCAGTGTTTTTTGCTCCACCTTTTTGTAAATGAAACTGCAGCAGCTTGACCACGGAGGGATTGACTGTCTCACAGTAAGGAACGTTGCGATCAG
Organism: Micromesistius poutassou; assembly: GCF_964030765.1. NCBI lineage: Eukaryota > Metazoa > Chordata > Actinopteri > Gadiformes > Gadidae > Micromesistius > Micromesistius poutassou. The sequence continues at coordinate 9,485,328 of NC_140279.1, forward strand.
CAGATTTTGCACAGTTCAGTTCGTTAGGTTACGGTTAAGGTAAGGTTACGGTAAGGTTAAGGTTAAACTTAAGGTAGGGTTAAAGTTAAGGTAAGGTAAGGTTAAGGTTAGGCTAAGGTTGGGTTAAGGTACCTCTAGGATCTTGTCTCCGGTCTTCAGGGTGGTGTGGTCAGCAGGGCTGTGGGGGAGGACCTCCTTGATGAAGATGCCTCTAAGCTCCTCCCCGTTACGGAGTCGCTTGATCACATGACGCCCGCCCACGATGCTGATGCCCAGGGATTGGCCGGGCTCAAGCCACACCTCCACCCTGAGGACAGGTGGAGCTCTGTCAGTAAAACCTCCACCCTAACCAGGGACAGCTGGAGCTCTGTCAGTAACACCTCCACCCTGAGGACAGCTGGAGCTCTGTCAGTAACACCTCCACCCTGAGGACCAGTGGAGCTCTGTCAGTAACACCTCCACCCTGAGGACCAGTGGAGCTCTGTCAGTAACACCTCCACCCTGAGGACCAGTGGAGCTCTGTCAGTAACACCTCCACTCTGAGGACAGCTGGAGCTCTGTCAGTAACACCTCCACCCTGAGGACCAGTGGAGCTCTGTCAGTAACACCTCCACCCTGAGGACCAGTGGAGCTCTGTCAGTAACACCTCCACCCTGAGGACAGCTGGAGCTCTGTCAGTAACACCTCCACCCTGAGGACCAGCTGGAGCTCTGTCAGTAACACCTCCACTCTGAGGACAGCTGGAGCTCTGTCAGTAACACCTCCACCCTGAGGACAGCTGGAGCTCTGTCAGTAACACCTCCACCACGTCTACACTGACGACCACAACGTACCACCAGATACCAGTAGAGAGAGAGAGACAGGCAGGCAGAGAGACAGAGGGACAGACAGGGAGGCAGAGAGACAGGCAGGCAAAGAGACAGGCAGACAGAGAGAGAGAGACAGAGACAGAAAGACAGGCAGACAGACAGACAGACAGCTCACCTCCTGGGCGGGCCCCAGTGGCTGAAGGCTGGTGTCTCCTCCCCCTCTCCCTCCTCCCTCTCTGGTAGATAACTGCGCACACACACACACACACACACACATACACACACACACACACACACACACACAGGTTGTCTTCTGAACGCTTCCTATTGGCTGCTGGGCTCACCTATGTTGTCCTTCTTACCCGTCACCTCCTCTGATTGGTAGAGCAGTTCCTCTGTGGCCCCACCTCTTCCTTGTCCCTGAATTTACCTCTCTCCTGGATCTGTTGTTGTTGTTACAAACATGTTATAAACAAGTTGTTACAAACATGTTGTTACAAACATGTTGTTACAAACCTGTTATAAACAAGATGTTAAGAACATGTTACAAACACGTTGTTACAACCTGTGACATACAAAAAAACATGTTACACACAACACAAATGTTAAACACAACTCGTAACACACAACACGTTACACAGAACACACAACACGTTACAAACGCACAACACGTTACACACATTAGTTATAGACACTAGATTTCAACACTAGTTATCGACACTAGTTATCGATACTAGTTATGGACACTAGCTATAGACACTAGTTATGCCCTGATGGGCCACCAGGGGGAGCCAGAGACCAGTATAGAAACCAGTCAGAATGAACCCCCAAAAACAATACTCTTACCTAGTAACTAAACTAACCACATCTACCCTAACACCTAAACTAACCATCTCTAACCTAACACCTACACTAACCATCTCTAACCTAACACCTTAACTAACCATCTAACCTAAAACCTAAACTAAACACCTCTACCCTAACACCTAAACTAACCACAACTACCCTAATGTGATAGCTGTGGGTGTTCAAAGGGTGGGGGCCAGTTTAAAGGGGTGGAGCAAGTTAAAGGGGAGGGGCCTGTGTCAGTACTGACTCTGTGTCGGTGTCCGTCAAGGTGAGTTCTGAGTCAGCCTCACTGTCTCTAGAGCCTAGAACACACACACACACACACACACACACACACACACACACACACACACACACACACACACACACACACACACACACACACAGTTAGATACAGTTAGATTCCAGATTAATACAGTTATCTTATGTTAGTGGAACACTTTAACCAATTAAGACAACAATTCAATAATAATAACAATACAATATAGTGCATCCACACACACACACACACACACACACACACACACACACACACACACACACACACACACACACACACACACACACACACACACACACACACACACACACACACACACACACACACACACCTGGAGCCTGGCTCTCCTCTTCCTCCTGATTCTTTATGTCCTGTCGCTCCTCTTCCTCACCCCAACTCTAAATACGAGACAGGTCAGTGAGGAGAGAGAGACAGTAAGGAGAGAGACAGTGAGGAAAGAGAGACAGGTCAGTGAGGAGAGAGAGACAGTGAGGAAAGAGAGACAGGTCAGTGAGGAGAGAGAGACAGTGAGGAAAGAGAGACAGGTCAGCGAGGAGAGAGAGACAGTGAGGAGAGAGAGACAGGTCAGTGAGGAGAGAGAGACAGTGAGGAGAGAGAGACAGGTCAGTGAGGAGAGAGAGACAGGTCAGTGAGGAGAGAGACAGTGAGGAGTTAGAAACAGTGAGGAGAGAGAGAGACAGTGAGGAAAGAGAGACAGGTCAGTGAGGAGAGCGAGACAATGAAGAGAGAGAGAGAGACAGGTCAGTGAGGAGAGAGAGACAGTGAGGAGTTAGACAGTGAGGAGAAAGAGACAGTGAGGAAAGAGAGACATGTCAATGAGGAGAGCGAGACAATGAAGAGAGAGAGAGAGAGACACAGGTCAGTGAGGAGAGACTAGTAATTCATGGGATCCCAGTCCCACTTCCCAGTTCCAGTGTTCCCAGTCTCTCCCAGTCTGACCCGACCCCTCCCCACCGTGGTTGACTGCACCCACCTGAGGTGCTGATAGGCTGACGTAGAGAGGGGGCGGGGCCACATCGTCCACAGTCATCTCCGGCCCCTCCCCTCCCAAGGGGTCAGAGGTCTCCAGGGGGGAGGCGGAGCGAGGGAGACCTCGGTCCACGGTCAGCTCCTCCTCCTCACGGGGCGCGGCCTCTCTCAGGTCCTCAGGGAGGATGGAGCCGTCACCGTATCCCTGACACACACACACACACACACACACACACACACACACACACACACACACACACACACACACACACACACACACACACACACACACACACACACACACACACACACACAATAAAACACAGTAGGGCTAGACAGCAGAAGGTTCTAGGTGGTTTTGGGGATGCGGTTCTTTGCTGGTGGTCTGTGAGAACACTGGGTTCTGTAGGGCAGTGTTGTGCATGAACTAGTTCAAAAGAACAAGTTCATTTTTCTATGAACTTTGAACTGAACGTAACATATTTTTAACTAAAGAACTTGAACTTGAACTAGTTTTTTTAGATTTTGTGACATTCTGAATTGATGCTTAGGTCCAGATGACATGTTTATTAAATAGAGTTACTGCCTTAGTTGTGATGAATGAAACAGGTGTACAAATAATATCCACAATTTGAGATTGTAGTGATGGACAGCTGGTAATGGAGAGGATTCATTTTAAAAGATAAGCACAGAATACTCACTCCAACAGTTTTTCTTCGGTTTCTAAAAAAACGAATGATGAACATGAACTAGTTCAAAACTGAATTGGTGAACTATGAACGTGAATTTATTAATTTTCTTTTGTATGAACTGAACTTTGAACTAGTTCATGTGAAGTGTGAACTTGCACAACACTGCTGTAGGGGAACACTGGGTTCGTTAGGAGAACACTGGGTTCTGTAGAGGAACACTGGGTTCTGTAGGAGAACACTCAGTTCTTTAGGGGAACACTGGGTTCTGTAGAGGAACACTGGGTTCTGTAGGAGAACACTCAGTTCTTTAGGGGAACACTGGGTTCTGTAGAGGAACACTGGGTTCTGTAGGAGAACACTCAGTTCTTTAGGGGAACACTGGGTTCTGTAGAGGAACACTGGGTTCTGTAGGAGAACACTCAGTTCTTTAGGGGAACACTGGGTTCTGTAGGAGAACACTGGGTTCTGTAGAGGAACACTGGGTTCTGTAGGAGAACACTCAGTTCTTTAGGGGAACACTGGGTTCTGTAGGAGAACACTGGGTTCTTTAGGGGAACACTGGGTCTTTCGAGAACATTGGGTCTTTCGAGGAGAACACTGGGTTCTCTAGGAGAACACTGGGTTCTGTAGGAGACCACTCAGTTCTTTAGGGGAACACTGGGTTCTTTAGGGGAACACTGGGTTCTCTAGGAGAACACTGGGTTCTGTAGGGGAACACTGGGTTCTCGGGGAGTCTGTCCTCACAGAACCCTCAGACACACTTAGAGAGGCTCTGGTTGAGCTGAGAGGGCAGTTAATATCTCTCACATCTCGCTGACTCAGCTCGGAGAGAGAGAGAGAGAGAGAGAGAGAGAGAGAGAGAGAGAGAGAGAGAGAGAGAGAGAGAGAGAGAGAGAGAGAGAAGGTGAAGAATGTGCTGCAGGGAAAGTCTTAATGGCTCAATTAGTCTGCTGGTAGATTTACTGTGGAGCCGTTTGATCTTACATCTACTACAGCAGGACACACACACACACACGACACACACAAGCATACACACAGGACACACGCAGGACACACACACAGGCTGTGTGTGTCACCCTGGTAACAGGCCGTGTGTTCTACCGTGGTAACAGGCTGTGTGTGTGTTACCGTGGTAACAGGCCTTGTGTGTATTACCATGGTATTACCATGGTAACAGGCCGTGTATGTGTTACTGTGGTAACAGTGTGTTACCGTGGGAACCAGCAGTCTGTCCAGATTGGGGAGGTCTGTCGGTCTCTCGGATGGCATCTGGAAGGCTTCTGCAGCCTACACACACACACACACACACACACACACACACACACACACACACACACACACACACACACACACACACACACACACACACACACACACACACACACACACACTAGTCAGAACCAGTTCTAACAGTCAGAACCCGTTCTAATAGACAGAACCAGCTCTCACCACGAGCGGCTTGCGGACCCCCAGGCGGACGGGGCCGGGCGGGGCCGCCTTCAGGACCTCCACTGCCTGGGCTAGACTCAGCCGGTCCAGACCGGTCTGGTTCACCGACACCAGCTGGTCGCCTGGCAATAAGCCTCCCTGACTCTCAGCTGCCCCCCCGGCGACCAGCGAGCGGACCACCATCACACAGGAGCCGGGGTCGACCGGGTCCTGGGGAGAGAGACCAGACCAGCTTACACAGGGGGAGTGTGTGTGTTTGTGTGTGTGTGTAGTACATTTAAATGGCAGCAGAGGGAGAGAGACACACAGCACCGCGGCCTCGAGACGTGTGTGGATCTGGAGTCCTGTTGTGTATATGTGTGTCACACACACACACACACACACACACACACACACACACACACACACACACACACACACACACACACACACACACACACACACACACACACACACACACAGCTGGCGGAACTGAGAGGAGCAGGGGCTGGAGGAGGGGCCGGGGCCTCAGAGGTGAGACTCCGCTTGAAGTCACACACACACACACACACACAGGTGTGTTGGTGTGTTCGGAGAGCATCAGTCGATACGTCTCCTCCACTGACGGAGGAAGTAGCTTAGCACATAGGCTAAAGGTCGATCGAGAGAGAGAGAGAGAGAGAGAGAGAGAGAGAGAGAGAGAGAGAGAGACAGACAGACAGACAGACAGACAGACAGACAGACAGACAGACAGACAGACAGACAGACAGACAGAGGCTGCCTCCCTTCTACCTGATAATCCAGGAGGCTGAACCCGAGGCCTCGATCGCTCTCCTTCTGGAGCTCCAACATCTGGATGGTGGGAGACCAGAGGGCCAGCTCCTCCTCTCCCTCCTCCTCCTCCCCCCCCCCCTCCTCCTCTTCCCCCTCCTCCTCCTCCTCCTCCTCCTCTTCCTCCGATGGTCTCCTGCTGAGGTGGGGGGCCGGGCGGTCCTGAAGCAGACACAGCATGCAGCTATCAGGCTTAAGAGGTCTAAAGACTACATCTCCCATCAGCCCCAGTGCCCTGGGGGAGAACTTCCCCTGGCTAGCTCCACTAAGGAGTCAGAACCCAGCTCTAACCAGAACGCACCACCCGAGAGAAAAAGAGACAGACAGGTTACCTGCTGCTTGACTTTTAGATCTGTCTTACTGGAAAGTAAGGACGACAACTTCAGCTCAATCTACACAAACACACACACACAAATAGCATCAGTCTTAGTAAGTGTGTGTGTGTGTGTGTGTGTGTGTGTGTGTGTGTGTGTGTGTGTGTGTGTGTGTGTGTGTGTGTGTCTCTACCTCCTCCACATTAGGAGTGGCTCTCCATGGTCCTGGTTGTTGATGGTCCTGGTGGTCCAGGTTCTGCTGGTGATCAAGGTCTTGCTGGTCCAGGTCCAGGCCCAGTTCCTGGTCCTGGTCCAGGTCCAAGTCCTGATCCAGGTCTTGCTGGTCCAGGTCCAGGTCCTGGTGTCGACAGCAGACCAGGCTGAAGGGGGGAGGGACCTCCCTCAGGAAGGCCACTGCCTCCCTCCGAGACTTACCATAGAGCTGGACCCCGTTGACCTGACACACACACACACACACACACACACACACACACACAAAATCACACTTTGTGTTAAAGGTCCACACTTGCTTGTGTTGTGCGTGCGTTGTGGGTGTGTGTGCATTGTGCGTGTGTTGTGTGTGCCTGCGTTGTGCGTGCATGGTGCGTGCGTTGTGCGTGCATTGTGTGTGCATGGTGCGTGCGTTGTGTGTGCATGGTGCGTGCGTTGTGTGTGGTGTGTACGTTGTGTGTGCATGGTGCGTGCGTTGTGTGTGGTGTGTACGTTGTGTGTGCATGGTGCGTGCGTTGTGTGTGGTGTGTGCGTTGTGTGTGCATGGTGCGTGCGTTGTGTGTGGTGTGTACGTTGTGTGTGCATGGTGCGTGCGTTGTGTGTGGTGCGTGCATTGTGTGTGCATGGTGCGTGCGTTGTGTGTGGTGTGTACGTTGTGTGTGCATGGTGCGTGCGTTGTGTGTGGTGTGTACGTTGTGTGTGCATGGTGCGTGCGTTGTGTGTGGTGTGTGCATTGTGTGTGCATGGTGCGTGCGTTGTGTGTGGTGTGTACGTTGTGTGTGCATGGTGCGTGCGTTGTGTGTGGTGTGTACGTTGTGTGTGCATGGTGCGTGCGTTGTGTGTGGTGCGTGCATTGTGTGTGCATGGTGCGTGCGTTGTGTGTGGTGTGTACGTTGTGTGTGCATGGTGCGTGCGTTGTGTGTGGTGTGTACGTTGTGTGTGCATGGTGCGTGCGTTGTGTGTGGTGTGTGCGTTGTGTGTGCATGGTGCATGCATGGTGCGCTGTACCTCCAGTAGCTCGTCCTCAGGCCGGATCAGGCCGTGTCTCTCCAGCGGGCCCCCGGGGGCCACAGAGGAGACGTAGTGATGGCCGTCGAATGAGTCAAGCTCCACCCCCAGACGCATGGTGTGGATGGGGAGCAGCTGGGAGGAGACACATTACACAGATTATATATATATATATATATATATATATATATATATATATATATAGATAGATAGATAGATAGATAGATAGATAGATAGATAGATAGATAGATAGATAGATAGATAGATAGATAGATAGATAAAGGGCTTTCAACAAGGAGGTTGATTTACAGACCTTGGAAAACGTCTGAAGTTCTGCGTCATCTTCAATAACCGGATCCAACTCTACAATCTGACACACACACACACACTTGTGTGAGTTAGAATGTGTGTGAGAGTGAGAGAGTGACATAGTGACAGAGTGAGTGAGTGACAGAGTGAGTGAGTCTCACCATGACATGGTACTCGGGTCCGAGGGCTTGTTCCCATTTGGACTTCACATCCTGTTCTGACGACAGCTCTACACACACACACACACACACACACACACACACACACACACACACACACACACACACACACACACACACACACACACACACACACACACACACACACACACAGGGTTAGGTAGGTTGTGTGTGGGTTTTAGAGGTGTGTGCGTGTGCGTGTGTGTGTGTGTGTACCATTGTCTCTCGGGGTCGTGTCTGTGTTTGAAGGGTCGGGGGTCGAACCAGAGGTTGCCGTAGTGACGGAGGCCCTGAGGTCTGAGGTCCGCATCTGGACCTCCAGAGACCTCCTCAGAGACACTACACACACACAGTAAGGCAAGGTAAGGGTGTAGGTAGAAGAGGAGGAGAAAGAGGAGGAGGAGGAGGAGGAGCAGGAGGAGGAGCAGAAGGAGGAGGAGCCTACCCCGGTCCAGGGACCTCTCCAGGGTCCTGGTCTTGCGGACCAGGCTGAGCTGCACCTCCTGCCGTGCCTCCTTCATCACCTCCAGCACCTCCTGATTGGTGAAGCCCTGAAGACTCACTCCATCCAGCTGGAGAGCACTCACACACACACACACACACACACACACACACACACACACACACACACACACACACACACACACACACACACACACACACACACACACACACACTACATTTAACTCACAGTACTTCTATATTACTCACAGTAATATATATAGAGCTATTTTGAAGTACATGACCCTAGTCTTATTATAAGTAGTTAGAGCTGATATAGAGGGGTACACTACCCTAGCAGTCTGTTATTATGAGTAGGTAGAGCTGATATAGAGGGGAATATTACCCTAGCAGTCTTAGTATGAGTAGGTAGAGCTAATATAGAGGGGTATATTATCCTAGCAGTCTTATTATGAGTAGGTAGAGCTGATATAGAGGGGAGGTTGAACGTACCGCGATGAGCCGGTCGTGGACTCTGATGTTCCCGCTCTGATCCGCTGCGCTGCCAGGAACCACATGCTTCACAAACACCCCCACCGCGTCTGAGGAGAGACAGACAGACTCAGACAGACAGACAAATATTGTGTTCATATGTCTGTTAATCTCTATGACATTTGAACTCCAAGTTGTTTTAATAAACACAAGAATAAATTAAAACTGCGCGCAGTGATGAATGGGACCGAGCACCGGCTTGCGGCCGTGTCACGTGCCGTCGTAACATGTGCGCTGAACAATGTAGAAGCAGATTGGATAAATTCCCTAGGAGAAGTTTGTTCAAATACAAGGCGAAAAAGACCCAAAATGGCCAACTTTGACGGCACGCCATGGACACGCCCTTCTACGTACAGTCACAAATAGCACGGCGTTGGTTCAGCACTATTTTCTGACTGTACAGAAAAAATTTGAAGCTGATCCGATAAATTCCCTAGGAGTTTGTTCGTTCAAATACAAGACCACGGAATTATTCAAAATGGCCAACTTTGACGGCACGCCACGGACACGCCCTACTACGTACAGTCACAAATAGCACGGCATTCATTCAGTAACATTAATCAAGTGTACTGACCAATTTTGAAGCAGATCTGATAAATTCCCTAGGAGGAGTTAATTCAAATACAAGGCGGAAAAGTGAAAAGAAATTAAAAATGGCCACCGAGAGTGAAAATTAAAAATAGCCGACTTCCGGTGGGTTTTGGGGCATGGGTCCAAGAGGCTTTTCTGTAGGTCATGGGAGGTTATACGTGCCTACCGAGTTTCATACATATTGGTGAAACGTGGCGCAGGGGCTGCGCCTTCTTTTTTTTTTAAAGATCCTGTAGGGGGCGCTACAAACATGAGAAACACGATTTTTGGTATGTGAGCTACCGGCACCAGTCTACACGTGTCCTGTGAATTTCATATTCATAACTATTACGGTGTCCGCAGAGTGATTTACCCTGACACCAGAGCCTGTGGCGGCCATGTTGTTTTTCCAATCTACTTTATTTTCCTTGAGCAGTTGGAAATTTGGTCCCCAACGGCCACTAAGTCGGCCCCGCTCAAATCAAACATTGCGTCTATGAACTGTGGCGATTTTAGTGACAGGCCACGCCCATTTCGATGCCACGCCCCATTTGGAAATATGTTGACTTTATCTTGTTCAGAATTTGATTCTGAACAACTTTTGTATTGGGGTCAACATCATAGGAGTCCAACTTGATGTTGATATGAGCAATTAACTATTTTCGTGGTTTAAACCACACCCCTTTTAGAACTCAATGGTGCTTTAAACTTTATTGTACAGATTAATCCTTTTGTCAGATTTAAGATAATGGGCCATAGATGATATGTGCCAAAGGATTTTTGTCGAAAAACTTGGGATCCTTGGGGAATTTACTGTTTTTAACTAAATTCAAAAATGGCGGAAAATCTGGCTACCGGAAGTGTTCAGTTCAAGAGACTTTTTTGTTCATCATGAGGATATGCATGTGTGTGCAAAGTTTCATGAGTGTAGGTCACACCGGTGGCGAGATATGCTTGTGCAAAGTTTGCACTTTTGAACAGTTGGTATAGCGCCACCTTGGGGCCAATGTGAATTTGACGCATAGAATATCAAATTTTACACCAGTCCCCACAAATGTGCCAAATAAAAATGAGACTGATGCAGTGTGTGTATAATTATAATACTGTATATACAAAGTGTGTGTGTGTGTTTTCTTTTGTGCGTGTGTGTGTGTGTACCCTGGCTGCTGAGGGCGTTGTAACCGATGATGCTGATCCCCAGACTCTGGCCCTCCCTCCGGCTCAGGCACACGTCGTGAACCTCGTAGCCCTCCAGGTTAGGCTGCACACACACACACACACACACACACACACACACACACACACACACACACACACACACACACACACACACACACACACACACACACACACACACACACACACACACACACACACACACATTAGGATGACTGTATGTGTCAACATGTGATTGTGTAGTAACAAGTGATTGTTTATCTACATGTGATTGTGTAGAAACATGTGATAGTGTATCTACATGTGATTGTTTAGTAACAAGTGATTGTGTATCAACATGTGAGTGTGCAGTAACATGTGATAGTGTATCTACATGTAATTGCACATCTAAATGTGATTTTGTAGTAACATGTGATTGTGCAGTAACATGTGATTGTGTAGTAACATGTGATTGTGCAGTAACATGTGATTGTGTAGTAACATGTGATTGTGCAGTAACATGTGATTGTGTATCACCGTTTTGCTGACTCTGCGCTGGGGGAGGGCAGGGGGGTCAGCCAGAGGGGTGGAGATGGGGGCGGAGCTAGGCGGTAGAGGGGCCAGGGCGGGGGTGTGGCCCGGGGAGCGGGGGTCCCGGGCGATCACCATGGTGACGGTGCTGCCACACCCCTGCAGCACGCGCACCACCTGGTCGCTGCTCAGCCCCTCGGTGGGCGTGGCCCCGATGCGGAGGATGTGGTCCCCGGTCCGCAGGCGCCCGTCCTGAGGGGGAGGGACTGTCAATCACGGCCTGTCACTCATGGCCTGTCACTCACGGCCTGTCACTCACGGCCTGTCACTCTACACAGTCTACATTCTAGATGTAGGGGGCATGTCCTACGTTTTGCTCTGCTGTGGGGGTGTGTCCTACCGTGTACTCTGCCGTGGGGGCGTGTCCTACCGTGTACTCTGCTGTGGGGGGCGTGTCCTACCGTGTACTCTGCCGTGGGGGGCGTGTCCTACCATGTACTCTGCCATGGGGGCGTGTCCTACCGTGTACTCTGCCATGGGGGGCGTGTCCTACCGTGTACTCTGCAATGGGGGGGCGTGTCCTACCATGTACTCTGCCGTGGGGGGCGTGTCCTACCATGTACTCTGCCATGGGGGCGTGTCCTACCGTGTACTCTGCCATGGGGGGCGTGTCCTACCGTGTACTCTGCAATGGGGGGGCGTGTCCTACCATGTACTCTGCCGTGGGGGGCGTGTCCTACCGTGTACTCTGCCGTGGGGGCGTGTCCTACCGTGTACTCTGCCGTGGGGGCGTGTCCTACCGTGTACTCTGCCGTGGGGGGCGTGTCCTACCGTGTACTCTGCCGTGGGGGCGTGTCCTACCGTGTACTCTGCCGTGGGGGCGTGTCCTACCGTGTACTCTGCCGTGGGGGCGTGTCCTACCATGTACTCTGCCGTGGGGGGCGTGTCCTACCATGTACTCTGTGGTGGGGGCCGTGTCCTACCGTGTACTCTGCGGTGGGGGGGCGTGTCCTACCGTGTACTCTGCCGTGGGGGGCGTGTCCTACTGTGTACTCTGCCGTGGGGGGCGTGTCCTACCATGTACTCTGTGGTGGGGGCCGTGTCCTACCGTGTACTCTGCGGTGGGGGGGCGTGTCCTACCGTGTACTCTGCCGTGGGGGGCGTGTCCTACTGTGTACTCTGCCGTGGGGGGTGTGTCCTACCTTGTGGGCGGCGCTGTTGGGGACCAGCGTCCTCACCACCACACCGCTGGTCCCGCCCACGATCCCAAAGCCCAGACCAGAACCATCGTTGACCAGCTGCACCTCCTCCACATGGCCCCACTGGTCCACACACACACACACACACACACACACACACACACACACACACACACACACACACACACACACACACACACACACACACACACACACACACACACACGAGGAGAAGAACAGGGGACACACACACACGAGGAGAAGAACAGGGGTCAGAGTGTGGGCAAGTGTGGGCCCTGTGTGGTTCTAGAAGGTTCTGCTGTACTGTTTCTATTGGGTTCTGCCGTACTGGTTCTAGTGGGTTCTGCCATACTGGTTCCAGTGGGTTCTTCCAGTGGACAGGAGGTGGTAGTGGAGATGGCGGTCTCACCGTGGGCGTGGCCTGAGGCAGTGATGCGTGAGGTGGGCGGGGCCTGGCCACCAGCAGCTCCACAGTGGGCGTGGCCTGTTGGAGCAGGGCGAGGGCCCGCCCCTGGTCCAGGGCCGGGTCCAGGGGGCTCCCGTTGATCACCAGAATCCGGTCCATCTCCTTCAGACGCCCGTCCCTACAGGATACATGGAGGTACGGGATCTGGTCCACGTCTTACAGACACATGGTGTTACAGGATCCGGTCCCCGTCTTACAGATACATGGTGTTAACTACAGGATCCGGTCCCCGTCTTACAGACACATGGTGTTACAGGATCCGGTCCACATCTTACAGACACATGGTGTTACAGGATCCGGTCCACGTCTTACAGACACATGATGTTAACTACAGGAGCCGGTCCACGTCTTACAGACACATGGTGTTACAGGATCCGGTCCCCGTCTTACAGACACATGATGTTAACTACAGGATCCGGTCCACGTCTTACAGACACATGGTGTTACAGGATCCGGTCCACGTCTTACAGACACATGATGGATCCGGTCCACGTCTTACAGACACATGGTGTTACAGGATCCGGTCCACGTCTTACAGACACATGGTGTTACAGGATCCGGTCCACGTCTTACAGACACATGGTGTTACAGGATCCGGTCCACGTCTTACAGACACATGGTGTTACAGGATCCGGTCCACGTCTTATGCCGCCAGTACCAGCTCGACTCGACTCGCCACGCCTTTTTTGCGTTTCCATTGCCAAAAAAAGTACCCGGTACCTAGTACCGGGTACTTTTTTTTAGTACTACCTCCGTCAAGGTTCCAAGCGAGCGGAGTAGGTACTTTTGTGTGACGTAAACAGGCTGCTGGTAACTGATTGGCCAGCGGCTGTAAATGGGAATAATCACTCAAAGTTAAGTTATGTCCGGCGTGGTTGGAGTCCACGAACCCGCTCCCGAGGGGGACACTGATCAGCGTGTCGCCGTGTGTGTCGCTCCTTTCCCGGGGCTAGAGTTAGGCTGCGTGTGGTTGTGTCCGGCGTGGCTGGAGTCCACGGACCGGCTCCGGAGGATCAGCGTTTCGCTGTTTCGTTTTACGCCCGTATTCCACCGGGGACGTAAGCGCCGCGGAACGGCTGCGTCGCGGAACGGCTGCGTCCTGTGCCCTGCGTCAATCCCCACCGGGCGCGTAACGGCAGCGCTCGCTGCCTTGCGAGCCAGCCGTATTCATGCGAGATCACGAGATCACGCGATAATCCTGAACGTTTTAACTGTGTGGATAAAGGAAATCCTTTCTCACATTGTCTTTATAAAAAGGATGATTGATTTCGTAAATGATTTTATGTTGCTCCACTTAGATAATAAGTCTCTCGTCGTCCATGTTGCCGACCCTCTGAGACCCTTTGATTGATTGACTGCTGACCTGGTGCCACCGGTCATGACATAATGTTGATGTGAAGTTGTATAGGCTACATGAGCGGAGTATTGTGTTTTATTTTGAAAATTGACCGGGTGCTCTATGGCTTTTATTATTTCACTTCCTGCCCGGCTCGATCTGCTCTGTGGAAATTGACGCGGTTCAGCAGCGGCTCGCGTCAAAATAGAAGTGCTGCGTAAAGATAGCGCTGCGGCGCAGTGCGCCGCTCCTGGGACGCTGCTGAGACGCGCCGCGGCGCGCCCGGTGGGGATGGTTTCATTGATTAGAGTGGCAGCGATCAGCAGCGGTGACCGTGGCGCAGCCGTTCCGCGGCGCTTACGTCCCCGGTGGAATACGGGCGTTAGTGTCCTTCCTTTCCTAGGGCTCGAGTTTCGCCTCCATCAACGTTACCGTATGACAACAATAGACGCGCAGTCATTGCGCTTTTTATTTTATTTTATTTCCCATCATAACCTTTCCCGGGAATCAGGAAATAGTCTTGATCAGATTCAGATTTCCCGGGAATCGTGTCTCCCATGATTAAAACCTAATGACGACCCGCCCATGGTGGAGAGGTTCTTTTCTACGACCCGCCCACATTGAAGAGGTACTTTTTTAGATGGAAACGCGCCTGGAACCGAGTCGAGTTGAGGCGAGTCGAATTGATACTGTCGGTGGAAAAGCGGCATTACAGACACATGGTGTTACAGGATCCGGTCCACGTCTTACAGACACATGGTTTTAACTACAGGATCCGGTCCACGTCTTACAGACACATGGTTTTAACTACAGGATCCGGTCCACGTCTTACAGACACATGGTTTTAACTACAGGATCCGGTTCACGTCTTACAGACACAACTAGGGTTAGGGGTACCTGTGGGCGTGGCCTCCAGGCTGGATGTGTTTGATGAACAGTCCTCGGGGGGCTCCGTCTGACCGCAGCGCCGCCACGCTGAACCCCAGACCCCCTGCAGCTGGTCTTGAGAGACCCACCACCTCCAGCTCCTGGTCCTGGACCAGTAACACAGTCAGACCACCACCTCCACCTCCTGGACCAGTAACACAGTCAGACCACCACCTCCACCTCCTGGACCAGTAACACAGTCAGACCACCACCTCCACCTCCTGGACCAGTAACACAGTAACAGACCTCCACCTCCTGGTCCGGGACCAGTAACACAGTCAGACCAACACCTCCTGGACCAGTAACACAGTCAGACCTCCACCTCCTGGACCAGTACCACAGTCAGACCTCCACCTCCACCTCCTGGACCACAATCAGACTGGTCCGTGTTTGTGTGTGTAGGTATGTAGGTGTGTGGGTGTGTAGGTGTGTGTCTGTGTGTGTGTGTACCTTGGACACTGATTGGATCCATCTCTGGACATGCTCCGGAGAGAGCGAAGCGTTCCCATTGGACGGTACAGAGGCCGGGGCCAGGACAGAGGACTGAGGAGGCGGAGCCTGAAGAGAGGAGGCTGTGGGCGGAGCCTGGCTCACGATGAGCTGACCCCTCCTGGAGAAACTGAAGTCACTGGAGTCAGAGAGCTAAAGAGAGAGAGAGGGCGAGAGACATAGAGGGGGAGAGAGAGAGACAGGGCGAGAGATATAGAGGGGGAGAGTGAGACAGGGTGAGAGACAGGGCGAGAGACATAGAAGGGGAGAGAGAGACAGGGCGAGAGAGACAGGGTGAGAGACATAGAGGGGGAGAGAGAGAGACAGGGCGAGAGACATAGAGGGGGAGATGGAGAGACAGAGCAAGAGACAGAGAGGGGGAGAGAGAGAGACATGGTGAGAGACAGAGGGGAAAAGAGACAGGATGAGAGACGGGGGAGAGAGAGACAGGGTGAGAGACATAGAGGGGAGAGAAAGAGAACTCAAATGTATCAAGAATAAAAAGGTACACAATTAAATTAATTAAACAGACACTGGTGTGTGTGTGTGTGTGTGTTCTGTGACTCTTCCTCCCTGTCCACCTCTCCTTCTCTCCCCCCCTCTCTCCCTCCCTGTCTCCCCCCTCTTTCCCTCCCTCTCCTTGTCTCCCCCCTCCCTGCATTAATGACCTTGCCTCCCCCACGGTGGGAGTGGATCAGGCTGACAGAGCAGATCTGAGCCCATCTCATCAATAGAGGCTCGCCCGGCCGTTTCTCATCCACCAGACAGGACATAATAAAGAGAGAGAGAGAGAGAGAGAGAGAGAGAGAGAGAGAGAGAGAGAGAGAGAGAGAGAGAGAGAGAGAGAGAGAGAGAGAGAGAGAAGGAGAAGGAGAAGCAAGGGACGAAGATCAGAGAGGAGAGAGGAGTAGGGAGGACGAAAGAGGAGGAGTAGGGAGGAGGAGAGAGGAGGGAGGAGGAGAGGGGGAGGAGGAGGAGAGAGGGGGAGGAGGAGGAGAGTGGAGGAGAACAGGGAGGGAGACAGAGGGAGGAGAGTCCAGCTATAGCTGTAACACCACCTCCTCCCCCTCCTCCTCTCTCTCCTCTCCTCCTCCCCATCTCCCCCCCTCTCTCCTCCTCCTCCCCCTCTCCATCTCCTCCTCCTCCTCTCAGTGACCTTGGAAGCACTTAGACTGTGGAGCCTGCATCAGTTGGGCATTATCTTAATGTGCCGGCGGCGGAGGAGGAGGAGGAGAGAGGGGGAGGAGAGAGGAGAGTGTATTGGACGGCTGGCGTTAGCGGCGGCGCCCTGAATACAGATGGCCTGGGATAGGCCGCCAGCAGGGAGGGCGGGGCCGCTAGCACACTCTGCGCTACTGCTAGAGCTTTAGCTCATGCTACCGCTAGCACTTTAGCACACGCTACACAACGCTAACGCTAGAGCCTTACCTTACGCTACCCCTACAGCTTTAGCTCATGCTACCGCTAGAGCTTTACCTCACGCTACGCTACCGCTAGAGCTTTGCCTCATGCTACCGCTAGCACTTTAGCTCACGTGTGTGTTCACAGTGTGTTCCCTGGTACAGTGAGTTAACTGGTACAGTGTGTTGGTGCTAACTGGTACAGTGTGTTAACTGGTACAGTGAGTTACCTGGTACAGTGTGTTAACTGGTACCAGCGTTCCCGCTAGAAAAAAACTGTGCCAGTCAAATTGACCTGGAGAGGTTTAGTTTTCCAGACATTTTGATGATAAGCTGGTCAAATATCCTATTATCTCTTCTTAATTAGGCTATGAAGCTTAAATAATGACATAATCAGGCTGTATAGGATGCAACATGTTTAATAGCCTAACTTTCAAATAGATGGTAAAAAACATGAACGTGTCTGATTCACAATAACAAGGCATAGCGTTACGAGTAGCGTATGTGTGTGCACGAGAATGGCAGTGTGTGTGTGGGTGACGTCAGCGAGTGAGTGGACGAATGAGGAGCGCGAGCGGTAGCGCATCATTTTAGTGAGGAAATGAAGGAGTCCGGTTGTGTGTAAGAATAAAGTACCCAGCCTGTCAAGAAACTGTGGCTGCTTCATTCCGACCACATTCCTGAACGTCTCCCCTGTGCTCCTGTGAGCCGACAGCAGGAGAGGTGTAACACATAGGAACAAACAAATAACTAGGCCTATAGCATTGTCATTTAAGGCAATTTTTAAAAATCTTTTTACCGCTGCTTTGCAGTGCAGCAGCCGACTTAAAATTAAAACTGCTCAGTGTCTCTTCACAACTTGCGATGCGCATAAAGTCACGTAACCTTGTACTCTGCAAGGCAAATTCGCTGCTTTGTCTTGATCTGATTCTGCAGAGAGAACCCCCTTTCCGCATGAACACTAGAGACAGGGATCACTCATGCTATTTTTGCGAGCTTGGCCCACTCTGGATAAATGTCGTTCAGATCGCATATGAGGACTTTGCAGGCTGTGGAGAAATGCAATCCTCCGTAGCCACAGAGCGCTGTCATCACAGCGAGGGCATCTCGTCGCAGGCTTACGGCATCGATAAGAAGAGCAGTGTCAGCAGACTATTATTTAGACAGATTATTAGCAAATTTCAATCTGACAATTTGACCGGAGGGATAAAATTTGGTCTGACATTTAATTTTTTTTTCGGCCAATGTCCGCTAATTACCGGACAAAGGAAACCCTGACTGGTACAGTGTGTTAGTGTTAACTGGTACAGTGTGTTCCCTGGTACAGTGTGTTACCTGGTACAGTGTGTTAGTGTTACCTTGTACAGTGTGTTAGTGTTACCTGGTACAGTGTGTTAGTGTTACCAGGTATAGTGTTACCTGGTATAGTGTGTTAGTGTTACCTTGTACAGTGTGTTAGTGTTAACTGGTACAGTGTGTTAGTGTTACCTGGTACAGTGTGTTACATGGTACAGTGTGTTAACTGGTGCTGTAGTGCGGTTCGGACCTGGTCTCTGAGGTGTCTGACCGAGTGTTGCAGGGTGAGGATGTGGGCCAGCAGGGGGCCCTGCAGGGTGTCCCTCAGGGCCCCCAGGGTCTTGCTGGGACCCCACTCCTCCTTCTGGACCAGCTTGGTCTGCAACCGCTCCAGAGCCGCCAACACCTGCTGGCGCTCCACTGCAGACACTGGAGACACAGACTGTTACACTGGAGACAAGGACTGTTACACTGGAGACAAGGACTGTTAAACTAGAGACAAGGACTGTTAAACTGGACACAAGGACTTTTACACTGGAGACAACAGACTACAGATCAAAGACTATTACACCACAGGTCAAAGACCATTACACTATAGATCAGAGACTATTACACTGGAGACCAAGACTATTGCACTATAGATCAAAGACTATTGCACTATAGATCAGAGACTATTACACTATAGATAAACGACTATTACACGATATATATCAAAGACTGTTACACTATAGCTCAGAGACTATTACACTATAGATCACAGACTATTACACTACACAGACTATTACACTATAGATCAAAGACTATTAGACTATAGATCACAGACTATAAGACTATAGATCACAGACTATTACACTATAGATCAAAGACTATTACACTATAGATCAAAGACTATTACACTATAGATCAGAGACTATTACACTGGAGACCAAGACTATTGCACTATAGATCAAAGACTATTGCACTATAGATCAGACTATTACACTATAGATAAACGACTATTACACGATATATCAAAGACTATTGCACTATAGATCAGAGACTATTACACTATAGATAAACGACTATTACACGATATATCAAAGACTGTTACACTATAGATCAGAGACTATTACACTATAGATCACAGACTATTACACTATAGATCAAAGACTATTACACTATAGATCAGAGACTATTACACTGACCTGCAGGTACATTGTCGTACATGGCCCCGTCTGTCTCTCTGGTGTTCTGTCTCTCTCTCCTGCTGGTCTCTCGCTCGCTGTCACAGCTTTCTTCAACGTTCAAGAGTGAGACAAAACAATACATAAAACATTATGGTTCAATCTCTTTTAAAGTTAGGGAAGTTCCCTTCCCTAACTTGTTAAAGCTAAGCTAACCGTTAGCATGTCTTGTTTACAGAGAGGGGGGGGGGGGAGAGAGAGAGAGAGAGAGAGAGAGAGAGAGAGAGAGAGAGAGAGAGAGAGAGAGAGAGAGAGACACACACACACACACACACACACAGACAGACAGACAGACAGACAGACAGACAGACAGAGAAAGACAGAAACTAGATAAACATCACAATCACAACAACGGCTTCACCTTCGACGTCCAAACATCCGAAATAAACAACAACCCACGACGTGCCCCGCGCGTCTCACCTGAGTGGCTCACCTGAGAACAGGAAGTGAAGCTGACCTATCAGAGGGGGGGTGGTTGGGGTGACAGGTCTCCCTGCAGGTCCATATATGGGAGGTGTTTCCAGGAAACAGGTGCACTCAGCAAACTTTATAAAGTTAGATCAAAGTTTGACCAAACACATATTGAACCGGCGACTGGCTCCCGCCGCGCTAAACACAACTCTATAATTATAATAATTAACAACTAATTATCATCCTCCGTATAAAGGCGGTTTTAAGCCAACAAGTCACTTTGAAACTTAATAACAGTCGGCTAACCGGTTAGCCGCCTAGCAGGCGAACCACTTGTAACGTCGTCCGACGGAAACCATTTTTGTAGTTTGTTTGTAGCCGCCGGGAAGCCATGGCTGCGCACGCGCACTGTGATGCACGAACGAGGAACCTCCACGTGATCAGTGTCACTTACGCATCACGTGACCGGCGAGACACCAAACATGGTGCCTCCCTCTTGTCACGTGACTCCCGCTGGGGACTGGGAACATGGCGGCTCGCTGGTTGTGTTTACGGTCCTGGGTTCTCCTCGGCTGGTTCTCCTGTGTCCTGAACCACCTTAGCACGGGGCTTCTGGGGGAGGAGCTGGACCGCTGCGGAGACCTCCGCCTCGGACAATATCCTTCAGGCTCACCGCTGCTTTACCTATAACGACATGCTAGGCTAGCTGATGCTAACCCTAAGCTAAGGGGTACCATGGCTCCATACTTTTAAATGGAACTTCACAATCTGTCCTGTGTGCGTCTGTCTGTCTGTCTAGAACCTAGGCCCTAGAATAGCCCCTGTTCTAGAGTCGTACGACCTAGACCCAGAGTTCCCTGCTCAATTAGTAGAACCCGTTAGGGGGGGGGGGGGGGGGTAGTTCGGTTCTGAAGGGCCCTGCGGTTTCTCCTACACGGTCCTCTGAGGGGCGTGTCTGAGCTCCGTCGCGGACCCCAGAGCAGACCTAGCGGAACGCTCTCCCCTCCAGTCTCAGTCCGGTGGTTTCCTAAACCCCCCCCCCCCCCCCAACGTACCTCTGCAGAGACCCCAAGATCGACGAGGCCACGCAGGAGGCGGAGAGCTGCAGGGGCCGCCTGGCCTGGGGTGAGTGTCCTCAGTACTGAGGGGTGAGTGTCCTCAGTACTGAGGGGTGAGGGTCCTCAGTACTGAGGGGCTCAGTACTGATAAGTGTAGAGGGGTGAGTGTCCTCAGTACTGAGGAGTGAGTGTCTCCAGTACTGAGGGCTGAGTGTCCTCAGTACTGAGGGCTGAGTGTCCTCAGTACTGAGGGGTGAGTGTCTCCAGTACTGAGGAGTGAGTGTCCTCAGTACTGAGGGGTGAGGGTCCTGAGTACTGAGGGGTGAGTCCTCCGTACTGAGGGGTGAGGGTCCTCCGTACTGAGGGCTGAGTGTCCTCAGTATTGAGGGGTGAGTGTCTCCAGTACTGAGGGCTGGTCCAGAGGGGTGGTGTAGAGGTGTGGTCCACAGGGGTGTTGTTGCAGTTCAATTTTACACACTTTTGCTATGATTCATGATTTACCTACTAAAACAATTGCCTCTCAATGCATTGAGTTTATTTATGCAATGTTATATTGTATGTTACATCAATGGTTTTTGCACTGATTGTTGTCACTGTCTGTATGTGGCTTAAATTTTGGTACACACATTTCATAAAAAAAAGTAAGAAATCTATCTACATGTTAAGTTATGCCAAAATGCAATATAAGGATTATTTAAAGGGGACATATTATACCAGCAGGTGTGAGTGTGATTAGCCATTACAAGCCGTTTAAAAAATGTGCCGCTTCTGACATCACACTCACACATGCTGGTATAATATGTCCCCTTTAACACTATTCTGATATGAGCACTGAATGTTTGAAGCATAAAACAGTTCAAAAGCATCTAACAGAACAAATAGTTAAGAGCCTATATGATTACATTTGTATTGTGGTTATGAGGGGGTCCTTGAAAAAGATTCTGCCCTATGAGGGGTCCCCGGCCCCATATAGTTTGAGAACCCCTGGTGTAGAGGGGTGGTGCAGGGGGGTGGTGTAGGGTTACCCAGCCCCTAACAACGTGATACTGTCCCCCTCCTCAGTGGAATGTCTGCCGGCCCCCAACATCACCTGTCGCTTGGACAACGGGACAGAGTTCCGCTTCAGCGGGGAGGAGGTGGGCTTCAACAAGACCGCCCCCTGCAGGAACGTGTAAGAAGGACGCCACACACACACACACACACACACACACACACACACACACACACACACACACACACACACACACACACACACACACACACACACACACACACACACACACAAAAAGCTG
Organism: Micromesistius poutassou; assembly: GCF_964030765.1. Classification (NCBI taxonomy): domain Eukaryota; kingdom Metazoa; phylum Chordata; class Actinopteri; order Gadiformes; family Gadidae; genus Micromesistius; species Micromesistius poutassou. Next base: position 9,507,615 of record NC_140279.1, read on the forward strand.
GTCATCGGGGTGGTGTCCAGACCCACAAACATTCACAATCCAACTGGTACCAACATTTAGATAACAATATTATTAACTAATTGTGTGTGTGTTCTAGGACTGGGTACTCCTACAAGGTGGCCGTGGCTCTGTCTCTGTTCCTGGGATGGCTCGGAGCCGACCGCTTCTACCTGGGCTACCCTGCTCTAGGTAGATCTAGAACACCCATATCTATATCTATCCTGCTCTAGGTAGATCTAGAACATCTATATCTACCCTTCTCTATGTAGATCTGGAACACCTATATCCATATCTATCCTGCTCTAGATAGATCTAGAACATCTATATCTACCCTGCTCTATGTAGATCTGGAACACATCTATATCTAGGTATATATATCACGATAGTCATTATCTGTCAGAACATATTCTAACAATCACGGTCTGCAATGTCTCTCTCTCTCTCTCTCTCTCTCTCAGGACTGCTGAAGTTCTGTACTGTCGGTTTCTGTGGGATCGGAAGTCTGATGGACTTCCTGCTGATCACCATGCAGGTAAGAAAGTACTACGTAGTACAATGAGGTAGGCCTGGGCAATAAAACAATAAATTATCGTATTGTGATAGACTTTTGATCAATATCAATGTAAAATATATTTAATATATATCAATTAGAAACTGGACCACCAAATCTAGCAGCTGGGTTTGTTACACAAACATGGTTCGATACTTTAGGTCATTACAATTATCAATAGTTATCGATATCGATCAACATGATCAAGTTATATAGTGATGTCTTTCAGCCATATCGCCCAGGCCTACAATGAGGTACTACCATAGTACTATAGTGACAAAATGGTAATAGACTAGATACTATAGTCCTGTTCTATGATAGAATAGTACTATCACAGTATAGAACTATACTATCATTTTACTATACTATCATAGTATAGTACAATGATAGTACTATACTACTTTAGAAAATGTGTGTGTGTGTGTGTGTGTGTGTGTGTGTGTGTGTGTGTGTGTGTGTGTGTGTGTGTGTGTGTGTGTGTGTGTGTGTGTGTGTGTGTGTGTGTGTGTGTGTATTAAGCTGTGTGTGTGTGTGTGTGTGTGCAGTTGTGTGTGTATTAAGCTGTGTGTGTGTGTGTGTGTTGTCAGATCGTCGGCCCGTCTGACGGCTCCGACTACATCGTGGATCACTACGGCGCCCGACTGACCAGGCTGTCAATCAACAACGACACATACAGGAGGACGCAGCTGTCGCCCTGAGGCACGCACGCACCACGCACGCACACACTTCCTAAAGTCAACAGTTGTGTAATTAATTGTGTGTCTCTCTCTCAGGTGAATCTGATCATCAGACAAAGAGGAGTTTCCTGTCCTCATGCATCACTTCCTGTCAGCCATCTTTAAATACTTACCCTGTTAATTACATTTACACACACACACACACACACACAAACCGTGTGGTGTACAGTTTTTTTGTTTGTCATTTATGTTTGGAACTGTCTTTGTAAATAAAGTCCTTTTGTGGAATATAAATGTGAACCACTGAACCACGCCTCCTCATTAACCAATTCATTAATCACCATGGAAACAGCTGCTTAATGCGACCTTCTGTCCAACCATAATGGGGGGTGTGGCCTAACCCTGATTAACACTTTAAAACATATATAAGTACTGTATATGTACATGATGTATACAGTATATATAGTACAGTATATATATATTTATGTACTATATATATATATATATTCTGTGTGTGTATATATATACACAGTATATATATACAGTATATATACTGTACTATATATACTATACTATATATATATATAAACATAGCACTTCCCTTATGCTGTGACAGAGTTTTACAGCGGAATGAATCACGCCCCCCCCCCCCCCCCCCTTCCCGTCTGGGCAGGACGGGGGCTGAATACAAAGTGGGGGGGCTGGACTCAGACCTCCCGGTCGCCACCAGCAAGACAAATGAGCACATGAAGGTAATGTATTCATCACTAATGTATTCACACCACTTTAGAGCCGGCACTACCCCTGAGTCAGCAGAGGGGGGGAGAGAGAGGGAGAGAGGGAGATAGGCTGGGGGGACAGAGGGGGAGAGACCGAGGGAGGGAGAGCTGGATGGAGGGCGGGGGGACAGACAGAAAGTGTCTTCACAATTATCTTCCAGCATCAAGCCTCTCTGCCTGTCTGCCTTTCTCTCTGCCTGTCTGTCTGTCTGCCTGTCTATATGCCTGTCTACCTACCCTTCTGTCCGTTTACATCTCTGTCTGTCTTATGTGCTGTCTGTCCGGGGGGGAGAGTTTTAGTTCAACTTAAGAATCAGAATCAAAGTTACTTTTATTCCATCTTATTGTAGGCCTACACAAGAGTACAACTCTTAGGCCAAATAAAATATGCATTAGTAAAAATAAGTGTGCCAACATATCTTATGTTAGGCGCAACATTTAAAGGTGCAGTAGGTAAGCATTACGTGTCGTACTGGGCAGAAAAGAGACACGCCTCTGGTCCCGCCCTCTAGTCTTCACGATGGATCCCTAAACCAATCAGGGATGAGAAGCTCTGATTGGTCAGAAATGAGGTGGGAGCCGTCTAAAGTGTCTCCACTTTAGACGGCTCCCACCTCATTGCTCTCTTAAAGAGGCAGGCATCGGCATTAACATCGTTATTTACAACTAAACTAATAACACAAACTAACTACACACAGTTTGATCTATTTCGGATTCAACCCGTTTCGAGTCGGTTTCCTACACAATGTTTCAGTTTTTACAGATGTTTACAGAAGTCACAGCCATCACTCTACTACACACACACACACACACACACACACACACACACACACACACACACACACACACACACACACAGTGAGTCAGCAAGCAATAAATCTGTGAAAACATAATGCTGAGAGGAGGAGAGGAGGAGGAACGGGAGGGGGAAGAGAGGAGGGGGATGAGAGTATGAGGAGGTTAGAGGTTTAACCTAACCGTTACCTAATTAATATTTCCTTTCCTAATTAATGTTTCCTCTCCTAACACATTAGCACACACACACACACACACACACAATGTGTGTGTGTGTGTGTCTATATTTGACGCTTTAATCCTTGTCTCTTAGTGGTCATTCATTCCAGCTGGGGGTGTGTCCAGGGCCCTCCATCAGGGCGGGGCAAATGTGGTTACCGTGGTTACAGCATGATAGGATTAGGGGCAGAGCCTCTATTGATTAGACTATTGATCAGGCTATCGATTAGGAATGATAGCAGTGTGTGTGTGTGTGTGTGTGTGTGTGTGTGTGTATATCTTGAGTCTGGACCAGTGGTCCAAACTACAACAGGGTCTACACCACCTAATAACACAAACTTTCTACTCAACACTACCTAATGACGCAAACTAACTACACAACACCACCTAATAACACAAACTAACCACAAAACACCACCTAATAACACAAACTAACTACACAGTCTCAGCTTTCATGTGACATATTGTTTGTGTAGATAGCATGACGTGAAAAAGTTTTTTTCAGCACGTTAAGCTTCTACCGGAAGTAGACCGGATAGGAATCAGCTAGCCTCTGGCCATATAAATGGGGGTCGCCTGTTTGTCAACAATCATGTTTCCAACCGATCGATCATTTCAGCACCGGTGAAACAATAAATACTGTAACCGTTTAAGCTTAACATTGTGTTTACTTTCTAGTTTACTAAATATTGGCGGCCTTGTTTATGCTCCGCAACGCCTGAAGCGGTTAGTATTATATTCTGTATATAATAAAAGGATAACTTGTTAGTAACAGAGTTTACAACGTTGATATCCACTTCACCTCTGATTCACGAGCACCAGAACAATGTTACAAGTTACACTGAACAGGTGCTGTAGAGCGCCCCCTAAGGCATGGGAGTAGCAACTATCCACTAGCATACATAACACTTCCTCCCAACTTAATAAGGTTGTTAACATAACTACGACCTGGAACTGAAATAAGCAATAGCATTAGTATGCATTAGAATGCATTAGTGTTCATCTTTACTACAGTACAGTCTTCAAGGCAACTTTGAAAGAAAGAAAGAAAGAAAGAATGAAGCCTCAAAAGAACACAGTTGAGTGGCCTCCCTATCTGAGCTCATCTTCTGGCTCGCTGGGTGAGGGTCTGCTCTGGGTGAGGGTCTGCTCTGGGTGAGGGTCTGCTCTGGGTCTCAGGCCGCCCTCAGAGAGGAGGGGCTCCTGTCCTGAGTGGAGGGGGAGGGGTCACCAGGGTCAAGTACAGGCTAAGGTATCTGACCTTTGACCTCCTAGACAGTAGGACTTGGGGCCTACCAGGTCACTCTCAGGTCACCACTGTGTGTGTTGCTGTCAGAGAGAGAGTGGGAGTGAGAGTGTGTATGTGTGAGTTTGTGTGTGGGTTGAGGGGGGATGTGTGTGTGTGTAGTAAGGGGATGCTATGTGTTGTAGAGGCGTGTGTGTGTGTGTGTGTGTGTGTGTGTGTGTGTGTGTGTGTGTGTAGTAAGGTGATGCTGTGTGTTTCTGGTTGAATAATTCACAGCCCTGCGGTCTACTCCCAGGGTCACTCTCACCCTGAAACCAGATACCACACACACACACACACACACACACACACACACACACACACACACACACACACACACACACACACACACACACACACACACACACACACACACACACACACACACACACACACACACACAGATCCCCCTCAATCCCCTCACCACCACACAAATACACACACTTAGTTTTTAGTTACACGCCACACACACTACAGACTGGCTGTTGACATCTCTATTAGAACCGGTTCTATGAGTCCAGTTCTATTAGAACCGGTTCTATGAGACCAGTTCTATGAGTCCAGTTCTGAGTCCGGTTCTATGAGTCTGGTTCTATGAGTCCGGTTCTATGAGAACCGGTTCTATGTTGGGGTTGCTCCATCAGTTGCTACGTCAGGCCTGGGTCGGCGTGGAGACGCTCTTCCCCCGCCATCGGATTCTCTTTAAAGGAAAAGGCAGGAGGTGGTGTTCTCCTCCTCTCTTCTCTCCTCCTGTTCTCCTCCACACGGAGGAGGCCTCAGATGTTTCAGAGGAGCTGACAGCCAATGGCTGGAGGGCAGAGCGGAGAGTTAGAGGCGGAGCATCCTGTCAGCCCCCCCGCCCACTGCTCCTTTGAAGAGGAGGAGAGAGGGGGAAGAGGAGGAGGAGCAGGAGGAGGAGCGAGGGGGAGGAGGAGGAGGAGGAGCAGCAGGCGGAGGAGGAGGTGGAGGTGGAGGAGGAGGAGAGAGGGGGAGGAGGAGGAGGAGGAGGAGAGAGGTGGAGGAGGAGGAGGAGATCTCCCTGAGGCGCTGACCTGATGCTCCTCTTAGTGACGCTGGGAGAACATCGACCTGTGGAGGAGCGCCGCAGGGAACGGGAACACACCGCTCCTCCAAGCTCCTCCTCCTCTCCCTCTCTCCTCCTCCTCCTCTCTATCCGGCCGGCGTTGAGGTTCTCAGCGGTAAGAAATACCCTCAAGTCCCCCCCCCCACCTCACCCCCGCGTGTGCGCGTGTGTGTGCGAGGGTGTGTGCGTGTGCGAGTGCACATGTGTGTTGAAAGATGGGTGATGAGAGGTCAAAGATCAGCGCGACAGACCAGAGGTGGTTAAGAAGGAGGCGACATGTTGAGAATCAAACACTTTATTTCCTGCATGGAATGTGAACAAAACAAAGATGGCGACTGCGTCTCTAAACCATTTAGAATGGCGGAGCGCACAACACAGCCTTAAATACAGACAGCAACACAACGGAACGCAACACAATGAACAACGTGGGGAAGAGGACAGTTTTCAACTGGGATCACTCTTCCCTGACAACGACAGGTCACCCCCGGAGAGGAGTGATCTGAGGAGTGATCGGCCTCACCACTCTCACCCTTACAAAGTCCTGCCTTAGAAAATAGGGCAGTTTGAAATCTGTGGAATTAACAAAGCTAATCTGTCCTCCTTCGAGCTACCTGTCTGTCCGTCTGTATAGCTGTCTCTCTTACTCGTCAGTCTGTCTGTCTGTCTGTCTCTCTTTCAGTCCTATAGATATGTCTGTGTGTCCGATCATAATAATGTTTCTGTATCGATGCATGTTGCTTCGTGTTTCTCTATGCTGTTACTCAATGAGCAGCAGTCATCATTTCCATGATGCACTTCTCCTTCTGATTCATTCTTCTGTCTGTTCCTGTGTTGCGACTGGACTCTCCTCATGGTTAACCGGCCAGCATCAGCCATTTAAAATGAACTGCCTGTATGTTTGTATGTATGTCAATTATGGCCCCCACTGCCCTCCTGACCATCCCTGGAAGGAGGGATCCCCCCCACTCTGAAGGAGGGATCACCCCCTCTCTGAAGGAGGATCCCCCTCTCTGAAGGAGGGATGCCTGTGACGCCTTGAGACTGGACCTGTGTCTGAGTCTGTCTGTCTGTCTCTCTTAAAGTCTGTCCATCTCTTCTGCCTGTCTGTCTGCCTGTCCGTCTGTCCCTCTGTCTGTCCTGTCAGTCTGTCTGCTTGTCTGCCTGTCTCCATCACTAATCAACACAGTAACAAAACAAACTATTGCTTTAAACGTTTTCTTTCAGTCTTTCTTTAAAGTCGCTTTGTGTCAAACGTGCAGAATCCTCCGCTGGAAGAAGCCCTAGAAGCACTTTTTAAAATGATTACATACTTTAATTTGTACATTTGAATCAATACTTAGTGCAGATCGTTATGAAGTAATGCCGACGCTAAACCCTGCACTCTGATTGGCCGAGGACCGAGCAGGGCGTGGCCAAACCCTGGGACGCGATAGGCTCATAGTCTGACCTGCGGGGGGAGGGGAGGAGCCTGTGTGTTTCCTTCAGGAAACAGGAAGTAGATTCCCGTTTCTAAGTGCAACAGGAAGTGGTTTCCTGAGCGAGAGGGGGGGGGGGGGGGGGGGGGGGTGGTTGACAGCAGCCCGCGAGCATGCTCACTTTGGTCAAAACGAGAGAGAGAGAGAGAGACACAGAGAGAGAGAGAGAGAGGGAGAGCGAGAGAAGAGAGAGAGAAGAGAGAGGAAGAGAGAGAAGAGAGAGAGAGAGAGAGAGAGAGAGAGAGAGAGAGAGAGAGAGAGAGAGAGAGAGAGAAGAGAGAGAGAGAGAGGTGGTGAGGAGGAGGAGGAGTTGCTGGTGTGGCTGTGGCTCTCAGAGCTGCTGATTGTTACTCCAGATCATCACAGAGGATAGGCTGGGGACTGAAGCCTCTCGACCAATGAGAGGGCCCCCAGGGTCTGGGTGGGAGGGGCTTTCACAGCTTGTATCGGATCGCTCCGTTTAAACTAACTACGGACGGAGGTGGAGGAGGAGGGGGGGGGGAGGAGGAGGAGGAGGGGGGGAAGAGGAGGGGAAGAGGAAGAGGAGGAGGAGGAGGAGGAGAAGCCCTGTGGAAGGCATATGACCAGGGATCTCCTCCTGACTAACATCACCTCCTCTACGGGGGGGGGGTATGAAGAGGAGGACCTCTTGATGAAGAGGAGGACCTCCTTATGAAGAGGAGGAGGACCTCCTGATGAAGAGGAGGACCTATGAGGCGTGTCAGGGACTTGAACTACAACACATGCACATGTTTTTTTTGTACTTTTTCTCACTTTGAAATATCTTTTTTCGACGCTGGGTCGGTGATATCTATCTCTGTATACCTTTAGTTCTATAGATATACTTATCTCTGTATATCTATAGATCTATAGATATAGGTGGATAAACATGTGATATATATTCATATATAGAGGCTCTGGTATAGGCGCCATCTTCTTTCTCTGCGTTTGTTTCCACGCTCGCAAGCCTATTGGCTGACTGCGGGAATAAGTGCTTCTGATTGGACGGTCTCCAGGAGACCTCCCTCATGGCAGGAAACCTGAAAACGTTAAAGACAACCTCATCGTTTGACTTCCATTATACTGGGCTCTGATTGGCTCAGAGCCGGGGATGCGACCCAAAGCGCGTGCTCGGTTAACGTACGGCGAAGCGTCGGCTCGTCCACAGAGTGCTAGAAAAGGTTCTTAAAGGAACCATCTTAAAGGAACCTCTTAAAGGGGACCTTCTTAAATGTGACCTTCTTAAAGGAACTTTCTTAAAGGTGACGTCCCCTTAAAGGTGTTGCCTTAAAGTGACATCCTTAAAGGGGACCTTCTTTAAGGGGACCTTCTTAAAGGGGACCTTCTTAAAGGAACTTTCTTAAAGGTGACGTCCTTAAAGGTGTTGCCTTAAAGGTGACATCCTTAAAGGGGACCTTCTTTAAGGGGGGACCTT